>NW_006408531.1:1661158-1663723 GCF_000296735.1 Chrysochloris asiatica | reverse complement strand
GAGAAGCTGGGTTCTATGAAGAAAAACATGGCATCAGGATTGGAGGAAGACTCATTAACAACCTGCGATATGCATAGTTGATTTGTTCTGTCATTTAAAATTTCCCTGGTTTGACCAGTTGTTGTTAGGTGCCATCAAGTTGGTACCTACCCATAATGACTTTATGTACAGCAGAACGAAACACTGCCCGATCCTGGGTCAACCTCACTATTGTTGCCATGCTTGTGTCCATCGATGTTGCCACTTGGCCAATCCATCTCGTTGGGGGTCTTCGTCTTTTCCTCTGACCCTCCACCTTACCAAACATGATATCCCTCTCCAGTGACTGCTCCCTCCTGACAATATGTCCAAAGTATGAGAGATGAAGTTTGGTCATCTTGGCCTCTAAGGAGCACTGTAGCTGCACTTCTTCCAAAATGGATCTATTGGTTCTTTTGGCAACCCATGGCACTTACAATATTCTCCTGCAACACCATAAATCAACTATAGTAATGGATTATAGCTTATTGAATAGAGTAGGAAACCATGAGTCCATGTTGTTGTTAAGTGCTGTCCAATTGGTTCAGACTCACAGTGACCCTGGAAAGGGTTTCCAAGGAGCAGCTGGAGAGTTTGAGCTGCTGACTTTATGGTTCAAACCAATTTTATAGTCCAGCACTTTATTCCACAGTGCTACACCAAGACTCTAGCATGAGTCCATATTGACATTAGTTAATTAAGTTTGATGAGAAATGAGAATTTACTGTTTGAAAGTACATTCCACAAAACATGTATTAATTGAAAAGATGGAAAAACTTACAGTAGACAAGCCTGACAGACACATCACATATTAAAGTTAGATGGTTCTGATTTGTTCATTATAAATGCTTCTTTAGAAGTCTATCAAGCAAAAGCAAACCTGTTGGCCATACTGACGCACAGCAACCCCAAAGCAAAGAAATGTGTTTCCACAGCTGCAGTCTTTAAGGAAGGAAAATTGCCACATCTTTCTCCCACAGTGGCTGATGGGTCTGAAGCATTGACAACAGTTGGCAATTTGTTTGTTTTTGTTAAGTGCCCCAAAGTTGGTCCTGACTCATAGCGACCCAGTATAGGGTTTCTGAGGATCAGCAAGTGGGTTTGAACCACCGACTTTACATATACCAATCTAGTGTGAAGTGAAACCGGGGTAGAGAAAGTGCTATATAAAGGGGATAAAACAGGTTGGAAACCATAGGTATATGGTGGGTGATGGTGGTGGTTAAGTACTGTGGAGTCAGTTCTGACTCATAGCAACCCTGCACAGCATTTCCGAGGCTGTAAATCTTTACTGGAGCAGAAAGCCTCATCTTTCACCTGTGGAACATCTGGTAGTTTCGAACTGCTGGCCTTGAGATTAACAGCTGGATTTGTAACCAATATGCTACCAGAGCTCAACATTTCAAGCTTCACTTTTGTTAAACTTACACTTTTCAAGGAAATGTAGTTTTCTTTATATATAACACAGTTTGAAAAGCATTGTTTTTTAATTAGTAATACATGTCAAGGTGCATTATAAGATATAAATTAGACCGGATCAGGAAATCACCTATAACAGAATACTCTGTGATTATTTCAGGTTTTTGTTGTCATGTACATTCACAGATGAGGTTTTCTGCTCCCATAAACATTTACAGCCTCAGAAACCCTATGTAGGGTCATTATGAAATAGAACTGACTCCACAGCACATAACCAACCAACACCTACACGTGCATATATTTTAAAAGAATTAAATATTTTTTAGTGTTTCATGACCTTATTTTTAAAATGTATATCTTTAATATTTTCCATTACCTATGATTTTTTGGTATATTGTTGTTAAGTGACATCCAGTTGGTTCCGACCCATAGTGACCCTGTATAGTGTTTCTGAGGAATGACTAGTAAATTTGAATCGCTGCCCTTGTGATTGAAACCTACCTTGTGGCCCAGTGCTTACCCTGCTTATCCTACAGTGCCATACCAGGACACCATGATTTTTATATAGGCTATTGGAAAAGCTATCGGAAAGTTAGGAGTCCTGGTGTGGCGCTGTGGGTTAAGCGCTTTGAACCTCAAGTCAGTGGATCAAGCTCACCAGCTGCTCCTTGGAAACCCTATACAGTGTTGCTATGGGTTGGAACCAACTCCAAGGCACTTAACAATAACATTGGAAAATTGTCGTTTTTTTCATTACATGGTGTTTCTTTTTTATTGCCTCTTTCATTCATGTTCGTTATTACCAATTTTCAGTATCGTAAATAATGCTACGATGAATACTGTTGTTGTTGTTAGGTGCCATCGAGTTGGTACCGACTCATAGCAACCTTAGGCACAGCAGAATGTAACACTGCCCGATCCTGGGCCAACCTCACTACTGTTGCCACGCTTGAGTCCATCGATGCTTCCACTTGGCCATTCCATCTTGTTGTGGGTCTTCCTCTTTTTCTCTGACCTTCCACCTTACCAAACATGATATTCTTCTCCAGCGACTGGTCCCTCCTGACAATATGTCCAAAGTATGAGAGACGAAGTTTGGCCATCTTGGCCTCCAAAGAGCACTCTGGC
>NW_006408531.1:1659258-1660978 GCF_000296735.1 Chrysochloris asiatica | reverse complement strand
TGCAATACGTCCTTTGACTTCTTGACTGCTGCTTCCATGAGTGTTGATAGTTGATCCAAGAAGAATGAAGTCCTTGACAACTTCAATCTTTTTTCCATTGATAAGAATATTGTTTATTTGTCCAGTGGTGAGGATTTTTGTTTTCTTGATATTGAGATGTAATCTATACTGAAGGCTGTGCTCTTTGATCTTTATCAGTCTTCTTCACTTTCAGCAAGCAAGGTTGTATCATCTGCATATTGCAGGTTTTTAATACTTGAAAGTAAATCAGCATCCATTCATAATGATTTCCTTAGGATAAATTCTTAGCCCAAAAATTGTTGGATTAAGAGATACATCCATTTTAAAGTCTTACACTGATAAAATTGTCTTTCAGAATTGTTGTGCCTGTCAGCTGTAAATGAGAATCCACTTGCTTGTTTTAACCTTACCTTTGGCTGTGTTTGGTTATGTGATTAGAAATTTGCATGCATTTAAAGGCTGTTGCCTTTCTCTTTTTATAATTGCCACTTCCTGTTGTTCTACCTGATTTCCTGTGCCAGCTTAGTCTTTCAAATTTAGGGCTTTTTTCTGTTACTGTTTTAATGCTTTGTGTGTTATATGTTGTTGCAGATACTTTTTTTTTTTTTGCTGTCAGTTCTTTTGTGTTTTGCATTTTTTTAAAAACCACTGTTGTATATTTTTGAAAGAATGAAATCCATCTTCATTATTTTTGCCTTTAGTGCATAGACAAACTAACTCTACTCCAAGGTTTTATAATTATTTGCTTATATTTTCTTCTAGCTATTTTACATTTTTGTTTTCTACCTTTAATGCTTTAATCCTTCTGGGATTTATTTTCATGTATGTAATGAGGTAAGGTGCTAACCTTTTTCCAAATAGTTCATCAGTTATCTCAGTAGATAATGAGTACCCTCACTGATTTGCTATGCTAAATTCACATTTTCTTATTTACCTGTTGCTTTTTCTTGATTTATTTGACATAGACAGGATACTCTAAATTGTACCAGGGTTTCAACTGTTTGTTCGATGTGTAGTTAATAGGTTAACATGTAGTTAATAGGTTAACATGTAGTTAATAGGTTCCCTATTTTTATGCTTCATTGTAAAACATATACTTTTTCACAATGGGACTTCTAAAGTTCATGGAAAAAAGGAATGAAAAGATAATGAGTTTTTTCCAGAACCTTTTCCAAGCCCTAGTAACTTTAGAATTAATTACTCTCAATTTTTTAAAAGAGATACTGTTGGAAATTTTCATTTTAGTTGCTTTATTTTTATTGATTTGTTTTGAGATAAATCAACATAATTATTATAGCAGATCTTTTCAGTAACAACATGGGATGTATTTTATGTTGCCCAAATCTTTTACAACTTTACATAATGTTTTTCCACCAGAAATGTTGTATCTATGCAAATAATTATATTATACTTATTTATTTTTATTGCTATGTCAAAAATATGGTGTTTTGTTTTTGTTTTTTTGGTCAGTTGCTTATTATATCTGGTACATATATGGCATTGATTTTTATATATTTAATTTTAATGATCTGGTTTTGTACTCTTATCAATTCAAATAGTTCTCATTCAATTATCATCATTTTTCAGTTGAAACTATACACAATGATAAGTTTGTCTCTTCTGAAAAATATGTTCTTAAGTTTACATTGAATCTTGGTTTAAAATAATAACGATGATATATATATATATATATATATAT
>NW_006408531.1:1650564-1658927 GCF_000296735.1 Chrysochloris asiatica | reverse complement strand
TCTCTCTCTCTCTCTCTCTCTCTCTCTCTCTCTCTATATATATATATATATATATATACACACACACACACACACACATATATATATGTAACATAGTCGTTATGAGTCAGCAGTTCGAAACTTACCAACGATTCTGTGGGAGAAAGATGAGGCTTTCTGCTCCCGTAAAGGTTTACAGCCTCGGAAACCCTGTGCAGGGTCTCTATGAGTCGGAACCCACTCCATGGCACACCACCACCACCATATATATGTAATAATCATCACTTCACAGCACATTCTCTTCAAAAAAGCAAGTTAAATGAAACATCAGTCTATAGTATAATCACCCATCTTTTCAACTTTGTGTATTCAGATTTAAGGAACTTGCATCTGTAACAATATTTTAATGCATTTTCTCTTAAAAATGATGTAAAATGCTATTAACTTCAATAGCATTTCCATACCTGAACTTAAACTAGCATTATTTTGAGTACAGTTATTTTCTGTACAGTAATATATGTTAGCATATAAATTTAAATAGTGTGTGTGCTATTTAAATTTAATTGCTTGTAGTTATTAAAGACTAAACTAGTTGATCAATTTGTGGTCTCTGAGGGAATACAGGAAGTCTTAGTTGCAGAGAACATAGTTATGGGTATTGTATTTTTCTTCTGCTGGAGAATAATTCTTGAAATAGGTACTTGAGTGCCTTAGGAAATATACCATTTATTGACATAGCCAAGTAAATGTTTAAACCTGGGCTCACTTTTGAATTTGCCATTTTTTATGCCTTCCAAAATGTGACTTAATGATTTGAGTTTTAATTAAAAAGTTGAGCTCCTTGAAATTTTTGGTTTAAATGTTGCTTTGACAAAGATGAAGCACAAGTTGGTTTGATATATACATATATATATATGTTGGGTTTTGATTGAAAATGCTTTGTAGCTCAATTATGATACCTGATATCTCCTCTATAATTCTTTGCCTGTTTGCCTGATAAAACTAAGGAATGTGTAATAAGATTACAATCAAGTCATCAAAGTATTTTCTTTGCAGATTAGGAGAGTTGCAAGTGGCAGCTGAGACTTGATAGTTCTCCTAAGATTTACTAAAGATGAAATATTGTATGTAATGTTTATATAGCAGATTATATGTTTAGTTGTCTGATTATAGGATACAATCCTTATACTTAAATATAGAATTTATCAGTAATTCCTTATTGCAATCTAGGAGAAATTCATTGCAAAGCTTTTTAGACTTGTAAATTCTGTGTTATTTTTATTTGGTCAGCTTTTAGTTACTGAAAATGAAATGGTTTCTTTATGTTTAGAAGCATGATGAAGATAATTGGCGAATGTGTGTAACAAATAGAATTTGTACTTAAATAAAATAATTAAAATTTTCTACATTTGAGCTTGTTATGTTCTGTGATACTGGTATAATTGACATTTTAAATTTTCATCATGAACATAAGTATTTCATTAGGAACATAAGTTCTGGAGTTTTGTAAACCCTTGACATGTTGTAAGGAGCCCTGGAGGCTCAGTGGGTAAGTGCTCAGCTGTTAACTGGTCGATGGTTTGAACCCACAAACCGCTCTGTGGGAGAAAGCTGTGGCTGGCCGAGTCTGTCCAGATTCACATCCTTAGGGCCTTATGGGACCGTTCTGCTTTGTTCTGTAGGATCACTATGAGTCGGGATTGACTTCATCACAGTGGGGTTGACATATTGTATGCTATCTGTGGGGTCCTGAACGATTACGTTTATCTGGAAGAGAAGTTTGAAAAAATGAAGATTGTGTAAACTTTTGTAATGTTCTGACAGATAAGTGGAATATCACTTTTTATTTTCTAGAATGTTCTGAAGGATCTGGAAAAGAAAAAAGCTGACTTAAATGCCATCACAGAGAGTAGTGCTGCCCTGCAGAACTTGGTAGAGGGCAGTGAGAATGTTCTAGAAGAGCGGCTCTGTGTTCTTAATGCTGGGTGGAGCCGTGTCCGCACCTGGACTGAGGACTGGTGCAGCACCCTCCTGGTACGTTTGTCAAAAGTGTACTAACGAAATTGTCTTCTTTCTTTTTCAAAAGTGATACATCTTTGATCAGAACTCCCAAATTGTATTTTCTGTGCATCAGAATAATTTCCTGCTTGTAAAGTAGTTTAGAATACATTTTATTTGTCCTTTGGAAAAATGCTAACTAGAGCGTGCTCGCAATGTCTTTATTAAGGAATAAAATATTCATGATATACACAGAAATATATACTTTAGTATTTTAACAATCGCTGTGGCTCCACATCCTTGCTACATACAGGGTTTTCAGTGTTTTGGATTTTAGACATTCCTATAGGCATGTAATATAGTGCCTCATTGTTGTTTTAATTTGCTGTTCCCTAATGGAGTTCACAGGAGCACAGTGGCTTCATAAGATAAGCACTGGACTGTGAGCTACAGGTCGGTGCTTCAAACTCACCAGCTACTCTTTGGAAACCCTATACAGGGTGGCTCTGAGTCGAAACTGTCTCCGTTAATAACAACAATGGTCTCCTGGTGAGGCACTGAATCAAGCTAAGCACTGCACTGCTAATGGCAAGGCTGGTAGTTCGAATCCACCAGCCACTTCTTAGGAACCCAGTACTCAACTGCACTTAGCAACAACAACGACATATGAAAGAGCCTTGGTGGCACAGTGGTTAAGTGCTCAGCTGTCAACAGGAAGGTTGTTGGTTTGAATCCATCAGCTGCTCTGTGGGAGAAAGATGTTGCAATTTGCTTTCAGAAAGATTCAGCTGAAGAAGTCCTAGTGGGGCAGTTCTAGTGTGTGCTGTTGGTTTTTATGAATTGGAATCCACTTGGCGGCACACAACAGTAATAATGGTATATGATACTGAGCATCTTTTCTGTGTGTCTTCTTTGTTCAGGTGTCTCTTCAGGTCTTTTGCTCATTTTCTAATGGGGCTGCATGTTTCATTATTGTTGAGTTTTATCAGATACTTCCTTTGCAGATAATTTTCTCATCTTTTGCTTATCTTTTCATTTTCTTCATTTAATCAATGTTTTAGTAATATTGTTACTTCCTTACATGAATTAAAAAAAAAATATATATATATATATATATATATATATATATATATATATATATATAGTTATAGAGGAGGTGCTCTGGTAGTGTAGTGGTTACGCATCAGGCTGCTAACTTTAGGGTCAGCAGTTTGAAAATACCATCTGTTCCACGAGAGAAAGATGAGGCGTTCTGCTCCCGTAAAGACTTACAACCTCGGAAACCCTGTGCAGGGTCCACGGCACATCACAACAACAACAACAATCAGATCATTTAAAATATGAGTTAATACTAGTGAGATAGAGGTGAAGTAAAAAAAAAAAATATTGTATTATTCTCCAACTTTTTAATTGTACTGAAGTCTAAATCAAATAAGTTTAAAAATAGTTAGCATTTGTAGGAATGAGTTTTATTCACTGGGGAAGAGGTTTGCAGGAATGTGAAAACCTGGTATTTCAACATGCAGTTTTGCTCTTTGAAAGCCTTTTAAAGTCTCTTCTAATGTTATGTTAAATATTTCTTTATGATTGTATCAACATTTCACTAATTACTTTGTAGAATCATCAAAACCAGCTGGAAATATTTGATGGAAATGTTGCTCACATAAGTACCTGGCTTTATCAAGCTGAAGCTCTGTTGGATGAGATTGAAAAAAAGCCAGCACGTAAACAGGAAGAAATTGTGAAGGTATCAAGTATGGATGAATCAGTTGCACAACTCCCGGGGTGGGATCATTTTGCTGCAGTCTTTTCTCTTGTGGATTTTTGAGTTAACTTGTGAATATGTTCTTCTCATTCCACACACCATAGGAGAAGAACATATATTGAGGTCGATATTAAGTCTTATGTAAACAGCTCTGGTTCAAGTTGAAGTTGATAAAGTCTCACTAGGATTGGTGTTGTTAAGTGCTGTCGAGTTGGTTCCGACCCATAGTAACCTTGTATAGGGTTTCCGAGGAGCAACTGGTGATCAGACATTATTTAAAGCACTATACCCATGTCTGGATTCTGTAGGATAAGGACTGGACTGCTTACCACAAGGTTGACAGTTCAAACCCAACAGCTGCTTCTCGAAAATCCTATACAGGGTTACTAGGAGTAGGAAGTGACTTGAAGGCATGTAACAACAACTCATGCTTGATTTCAGCTTTCCCAGGCCATAATTTTGTGTTCTCTTCAAACTAGCGGTTAGTATCTGAGCTGGATGATGCTAATCTCCAAGTTGAAAATGTCCGTGGCCAAGCCATTGTTCTAATGAATGCACGTGGAGGCTCTAGGACAGAGCTCGTAGAACCAAAATTGGCAGAACTGAACAGAAACTTTGAAAAGGTGTCTCAACATATCAAAAGTGCCAAAGTGAGTAATTTTATTTTTATTCATATCGAATACCGTTTTCCTATGTGTATGTGTTTAAATGCTATATGACTACATAGTGTATACATTCAAACTTTTAAAATTAAAATTTTGATCCCACCATGTATTTTGGGTGGAATATTTGTCCCTTGTTTATCTGTGATTGTACATGGAAAGGAGCCAAAAATAGAAACTTGTACTGGGGACAATAGTCCAGTTAAGAAAAGGTTTCAAAGACTCTATTGGAGTTAAAATTGACTCTGGGATACTGAGAATAATTTACAACCTAAACTTGAGTCTTATCTCATCATTTTATAGTTGTAGTTTATCATGCTACCGATACTGAAAGCATTAGCTTCCTTTTTGTATTTTATGAGTTGACAAATTTAAAAGGTGTTATTCATGTCTCAGAGTCCTGGTGTAGCGCTGTGGGTTAATGCTGCAGACTGCAAAGCCATTTGAACTACAAGGTCAGTGGTTCAAGCTCACCAGCTGCTACATGAAAACCCTATACAGGGTCGCTATGGGTTGGAATCGACTCGACGGCACTTGACAACAGCAACACTCATGTCTCAATTTAGACCTGATGCACTAAGACCATTTCTGATTTTATAAATTTTAAAAGACATTTTATAAATTTAAGTAAAAAGATAAAAAGAGTTTTCCTTTTAAGGAAAAAAAAAGTGTTCTTTGTGCTTTTGTTATTTTCCTCTCTCTTGTTAACCTGTTTCATTTGGGTCCACAGAACATTTTGTGTGCAGTGTTCTCGAGGCCAGACATATAGTGCATGCTCAGAAAATGTTGAGTTGTAAAGATGAAAACCTTTTGATGATTTTCTGGGGAAAAACTTAGCAGATTTTGGGGGTTATCTAAACTCAGGCATTTATTTTCATGGAGGATTCTGAGTCTTTAACAATTCCAGTGGTGCCCATATGAAAACCCAACCCAACCCATAGCCATCAAGTTGGTTCTGACTCATAGTGACTCTCTAGGACAGGACAGAACTGCTCTTTAGGATTTTCCAAGACTGCAGATCCTCACAGAAGCAGACAGCTTCATCTTTCTCCCAAGAACTGGATGGTAGGTTTGAACTCCTGACTTTGCAGTTAGCAGTCAATGATTAGCAGAACAGCGCCGCCTTCAGCAGTGCCTATGTTGTTGTGGTCAGTGCCATCAAGCCAGTTCTGACTTATAGCGACCCTCTAGAGGGTTTCCAGAGTCTTTGTGTGCTCTTTGGGCTAGTGCGTCAGAGTGCAAAGTTGTTTGAGCTGCAAGGTTGGCGGTTCAAGCTCACCAGCTGCCCCTTAGAAACCTTATACAGGGTCGCTATGGGTTGAAATCGACTCAACGGCACTTAACAACAACAATAGGGTTTCCAAGGAGCCACTTGTAGGTTTAGGCCACTGACCTTGTAGTTAGCAGTCCAGTGCTTATACTACAGCACCACACTAGGACTCAACCTATAGCATGGTGTTTTTTGAGTATTGAGTTAATCTAGCCTCTCGAGAGTTGTGCACTGAAGCTATTTATCCTGGAGGAAGGATCCTTTTTCTTGGGGAGGTAAATGTTATCTGACCTTTCTTTAATTTGAAATATACAATACAACAGACCAAACGATCTTTGTCAGGCTGTGGCTATGTGTAGATTATTCATAATCTAATCAAAACTATCACATTTTTCATAACCTTTGCCTTCTTTTGCCTTGACTTTATCTCCTTGCCTAAACTCAATTCAATAAGTTTATGAGAGGTTTTCTTTGGTATAGGAACCTGGTGGCACAGTTATTAAGTGCTTGCCCACTCACCAAAAGGTTGGTGTTACAAACCCGCCAGCCTCTTTGTGGGAGAAAGATTAGGTTATCTACTCCTGTAATGATTTGAAACCCTATGGAGGAGTTATACTTTGGGTCTCTAGGAGTCAGCATCCACTAGACAAAAGTGGGTTTGGTTGTTTTATACCCTTTGGTATTAAAAATAATGTACAAGTTCCACGTGTGGTGTGAGAGGAAGTACAAATAAACAAAATTACCAACATCTCTGTAAATAATGTCTTCTATCTTTTGGTCTGGATAAGCACTGACTTGCTATCCTCAGGGCCAGCAGTTAGGGTCACTATGAGTCAGAACCAATTTGGTGGCACTTAACACCAAGACCCATGAAGCTAAATGTCAGTGGTTCAAACCCACCCAGCTGTGCCATGAAAGAAGGGATAGGTGGTTTTGTTTCTCTAAAGATTACAGACAAGAAAACCTTACTCAACAATTCTACTCTATAACACATGAAGCCATTCTGGGTTGGCGTTTACTTGAAAACAATGGATTTGGGTTTTGGTTTATAAAGTTTGAGTATCAAAATCCAAGGGACCTTCCAGGAAACGTTAACCAAGGAGACAGTTTGCAGAGTGTGCCTGTATGCTTGGTCTGTATATCTGCAACAATGATGACTTTCAGATCATGACTTCATACTCCGTTCACTGGAGGTCTCAGAATCTTCCAAATGGCATTCCAGGTAGTCACATCAACTGAACGCCACACACACCTCTGGCTAGAGTTTGGAGACAATGAATCATTCAGAGAAGCTTAAGTTCATAAAGCCACTGCTGTATGAGCACATGAAATTAAATGAAATTCACATGAATGTTCATTTCTTGACACCTCACTCCTCTACATGATGGAAAGTCAGACTACAGATATCTTTCAGGAGAGCTGTTTTCCCTCTACAGTTGCTGATTGACCAGGGTCCATCGTCATACGAATACATGATGAGCACAGACACTTGTGAAGCTGTTGCGTCTGCCTCTGATTTGGACAGATTAGAAAATGACATACAAAATATGTTATATATTGTGGAGAAACACTTGGAGTCCAGTGATGAAGATGAAAAGGTTGGTTCCAAGAGATTTTCAGAACTGTGGTGTACTCCTGTTTCTTTTCTGGTACTCTTTTTCTATCAGTAATGTTTACCCAGATAATCTGCCAAACATGGTAGAGCAGATCCAAATGTGAATATTTGATAAGTGTGAATGTGAGATTTGCCAAGTGATTTATGTCATGTTTAAAAATATATATGAGTAAACAAGTTCTCCTACTGAGTTGGATCTTTGTATCATCTAACTTCGGCACAGTTAGCCTTCTTCAGAGTTAATTTAATACAAGGATCAGTAAAAAAGTATTGCCACTTTTCATACATGCGTGTGCTTGTTCCAGACAAAATGCACGTCAGCATTCCTCCGTGATCAATAGTTGGCTGCAGATAAGCTCTCTCTGTAATATACTTGTCTTAGTCTCATTAAGGTGCCTTCAACAAAAGGTCCAGTCAAAATGGTGGCTTCTCACAGAATCTGCTTGGCCAGTTAAGTTCAAAGCAGTGGGATTCCATTTTCTCAAAGTGTGATCATGGAGGGTTTATTATAAAGAAAGTTTAAGATAATGGAAGCTGTATTGGTGAGAAAAAGGCCAGGAAAGTTGTGCTGAAGAATTATTTTCCAAAAGTGCCTGCTCATTCTTTGAGATAGCAGGGCCTGTCATACATTGGGAAGCCTCACTCCCTTCATTCTACAGTCCTGATCTCTAGACTTTTTATTTTATTTACAAAGCTCAACATTTAAAAGAAACATGATATGAATCCCTTGAGGATGCCAAAACTATTATGTTGATGTGGTATGAATCCAAGAGCACAGAATTCGTTAGGAAAGGGTTGGTATTAAGAGCTTTTGAGTTGGTTCTGACCCATAGTAATCCTGTACAGGGTTTCCAAGGAGCAGCTGGTGGGTTTGTATTGCCCACCTTGCGGTTCAAATCCTATAGTGTCATATGGAAAGCCTGCCTTCAGAAGCATGTAGACCAAGATGAAGGTCTATAAGAAACAAAATGTTTTGATATTTTTATTAATAAAGGTTTCTATGATTGATATATCAATACCTTTGATTTAGCCTCATGTATGAAAAACTGTAAGAAAAGCATGACTTTTTTTTTT
>NW_006408531.1:1648455-1649529 GCF_000296735.1 Chrysochloris asiatica | reverse complement strand
TGTATTCCCATTGAGTCTTAGTCTTGGAAGGGGATTTGCACTGATGGGACCCGACCACTTGCCTTGATGTTTCCTGGGCAAGCAAGTAAGCATGACTTTTTTGTTGTATGCTAGTTCTGTTTGAGAACTGACAATGAGTGGCTCTGTACTTTTTTCTTCTGAGTAAATTTTTTCCTTTTCAACGTTCAGATGGATGAGAAGAGAACCCAGATTGAGGCTGTTCTTCAAAGAGGAGAACAAATACTACATCAACCTATGGAGGACAGTATAAAAGAAAAGATCCGTTTGCAGTTAATACTTCTGCGCACAAGATACAACAAAGTTAAGGTATTGTAAGGGGAAGGGCTGTTGAATATAGAGAACTTATTCAGTTCGTGCCATTGAGGTGTTTGAAGTTAAATTCTTGGACATTTCAAAATAAACCAGTTGAAATAGTCTCTCCTTTCCTTTCTAGTATGCAATACTGGAATACATGTCTACAATTTTTGAATTAGAACTCAAAGAAAATGAAAACATAAATCCTTATTATTGGAACATAATCCCTTTTGCTTTAGACAGGCGTGTTGTATCTGTATAATTCTGTGTTATCCCTACTTACTCTATTGGCATGTTTTGTGTTGTCCAGTTGATTTTGACTCATGATGATCCCATGTGACACAGTACAATTGTCCTCTAGGGTTGATATGGTCGTAATCATTACGGGAGTAAATAAATAGCCAGGTCTTTATCCTGTGGAGCCACAGTACAATTGTCCTCTAGGGTTGATATGGTCGTAATCATTACGGGAGTAAATAAATAGCCAGGTCTTTATCCTGTGGAGCCACTGAGTGGCTTCAAACCGCCAACTTTGTAGATAGTAGCTGAGCACTTACCTGTTGTGACACCACAGGCTCCTTTTGCTATCGCTTATGCAGTTCCTATTTGCCCTGAAAGGTCTAATAATACCTTGCAGAATGGACTTCACCTGAAGTTCTTTGCCAAGAAATTTGGAAGACAACTGTCTGGCCGACTGATTGGAAGAGATCAATGTTTGTGCCCATTCCAAAGAGAGGTGACCCAACAGAATGCGGAAAT
>NW_006408531.1:1620299-1647200 GCF_000296735.1 Chrysochloris asiatica | reverse complement strand
GCAGTAGTGAGGTTGGCCCAGGATCGAACATTGTTTCGTTCTGCTGTGCATGGGGTCGCTATGAGTCGGTTCTGACTCGATGGCACCTGACAACAACATATATTAGTCTTGTCTACTTAAAACAAAACAAAACAAAATGCCAGTTTATAAACAATTAAATTTGTGAAACCTATGACCTATGATTGATATTTTAGGACAGAATTCACTACCAGCTCCCTTTTTCATAGCAGTTTTCCCAGTTAACACTGTAAGTGTACTACTGGTGTTCCCGTTGGTCTGTTCTTTGGTAATCCCTTGTTGTTGTTGTTGTTGTTAAGTGCCCTCAAGTCAGTTCCAACTCATAGTGATTCCTGTTTAGGCTTTCCAAGGAGAGGTTGGTGGGTTTGAATCTGCAACCTTGCAGTCAAGTGCATTATCCTGCAACAAGTTCCTTTTAGAACCTGTTTTATGGGATGACGTTGGAACCGGAGTAAATGCTCCCTACCTCTTGGCTTGCTGCCTATTGGATGTCTTTATCTGTATGGACCCTGGCCTTGTGATGTATTGTAAAGTGACTTTGGTGTCATCCCCCCACCTCCCCAGCCTCCCCTCCCCACTCCTAATTTCTTGATGTAGAAGTCCAAACTCCTCCAGAGGGTTGATAAATAATCAATTCTGCTTAGTTCCCATTTTTCCTGTGGTTTGATTAAATCCAAACTTAGAAAATTGTTATAAAATAACCATTTAAAACAAACTCTTTAATGGATCTGGAATTTAGTCTGGTGTTTGCCATGAGATGCATCATGTTGCCCTCTCTCTCTTATTTTAATGCTAACCTGTAGAATATTTTCTTATTTCTGTCCTACTAGCACTCTGCAAAAATAAAATCCTCCAGAAGCAAAGGCTGTGTTAGATCACCAAGTTGGTTTTCTTTTTTTCCCCTCCCCTAAAGACATTTTGATTGATCACTCTCTTGGGAGAAAAGCTATTTTGAGAACCTAGAAGGCAGATGCTTAAGTCTTGAACTGCCTTGCTGCTTCTTCAAGAGTATGGAGGCTCCGAAAAAATCCCAGGTTGTTGCTGGAGTCTGAATAGAAAAAGAGATAGTCTTAATGAATAGAATTCTGTTTCTTAAACTTGGAACTTTCTATGTGGAATGTCATGATACCTACTCAGTTAACCTGCAAAGTCTCAGACACGGGCAGCCTGGCAAGATGAGAGCTTCTGATCACATCCGAGAAAGTACAGCATTCCTGATTTTGTAGCAGTCGCTAAACTTATAAAAATTGCCTCTGAAATTATCAAATAGAAGAAACTAAAAACATAAATCTAGTACCCAGTACCGATTGTGGTCAAATTGATTCTATATCATTGTGACCCATGTGTCAAAGTAGAACTGCCCCAAAGGATTTTCTTGGCTGTTACGTTTTTTTTTTTTTTTTAAACCTTTTATTGTGAATTGAGTGAATGCTTACAGGCAGGATCATCAGTTTTACATTCAACAAATCAGACACTTTATTTCATCTCAATGATTGTAATTCCCTCCCTGCAACAACAGTTATCGGGCTTCACCCCTGTGCTTCCTATTTACATTTCCCCCACCTTCCCATCCCTGTCTTTAGGAAATGTTACCCTCTTGATTTTGAAAGAGTGACCATCCATGATGTGCATGCGTTCCTATTGTTGTCCCCTATATATCTATCTGTTGCTTGGCTGAAAATTGGGCCACAAGGGTAAGTTCTTTTCCAGACCTGAAGGGTGGTCAAGGCCATAGTTTCAGATTCTTCTTGTCTCTTTCTCACCAATAAGTCTCGTCTTTTTTTTTTTTTTTTTAATCATTTTGTGAGTTTTGTTCCACAAATTCTAACACTCTATTTGGGACCTTCTAATGTGATCTCTTTCAGAGAAGTTGGTAGTGGTAGCCAGGCATCAGTTCTGGTTTCAGATTCATGGGAGTAATGTTTACATGTTCCATTAGCCTGTTGAACTAATTGACTCCAAAGGCATTTCAGTTCTCCTCACTTTTCTTTCTTCTGCACGTGGAGAGACCAATAGCTGCCAATAGCTGCACCTTTGATGGCTGCTTATGGGCTTTTAATATCCCAAATGCTACTCACCAGATCAGAATGTAGACCATTGTCTTTGTGGACTAGGTTATGCAGATTGGCGTTGGTGAATATGGTCTTGAGTTACCAGGCCTGGCAACTCTTTGCCTTAAGTTGTTTGGTAGTGTTTAAGAAGTTTTCATTGTTTTGTATTCTGTATACTGCCTCAAAGGAGCTCTGGTAGCGTAGTGGTTACAAATTAGGCTGCTAACCTCAGGATCAGTAGTTCAAAACTAACAGCTGTTCCACGGGAGAAAGATGAGGCTTTCTACTCCCGTAAAGATTTACAGCCTCAGAAACCCTGTACAGGGTCGCTATGAGTCAGAATCGACTCCACAGCATCTAACAACATCAGCAAATGCTGCCTCACATTTATAGTTGTGTTTGCAGGAAAGGTAAATACTCATGTACCAATATCGTCTTTCAAACTCATATATTTGTAGGATTTAAAATATATATATTTATCTTCTTATTGTTGTTAAGTGCCATTGAGTTGGTTCTGACTCATTGCAACCCTGTATAGGGTTTCTGAGGAGCGGCTAGTAGGTTTGAACCACCAACCTTGTGGTACAAAATGATCTTATGGTCCAGTACTTACCCTGCAGGACTCGTATGTATGTATGTATGTATGTATGTATGTATGTATGTATGTATGTATGTATCTATCTATCTATCTATCTATCTATCTATCTATCTATCTATCTATATCTATATCTATAATTATATCTGTATATGTTGTTTGTTGTTGTTAAGTGCCATCAAGTAGGTTCTGACCCATAGGAGCAACTACCACTGACCTTGTGGTTCAAACCAACCTTGGGCTCCTGAGTTTATCTTACAGTGCCACTTAGAATATATATGTACTGCTATTAAGTGCCATTGAGTCAGTTTCAGCTCTTAGTGACCCCACCAACCTTGTGGTTCACACCAACTTTGCAGTTCAGCGCATTAACGTGAAACGCCATGTGTGTATGTGTATATATGTGTGTGTGTATATATATATGTATACATATTATTGTTCCCAGGTTGCATATGTGTATCACTACTGACCTGTATCTCCTATCTTGGCTGAAATCTTTACAGAAGCAGATTTCCAGACCTTTCTTCCTTGACCATATGTGCCATGCAGGACATGTGCCTAGTGATGCTATAAGGAAAGTTACAAAATGTAATGTTCTTCAAGGACATTTCAAGTATAGTTGGATGTCTGGAGCAGTTTTTGGTCTTTGAAAAACAAGATCTTGGTTAATAGATGGGAAAGCCAAGTTGGGAAATGGGTCCCAGTTCTTTAGTCCTTGGACATGATTAGATGAGTCCATTCTAAAGCCTGGCCACCCCAGTGTGTCAGGTGTAGAACTGGGTCCTGCTGCATTTTCACTGGTAGATTTTTCCGAAGTAGATCATCAAGTCTTTCTTCCAAGATGCCTCTGGGTGTACTTGAACCACCAACCTTTTGCTTAGTAGCCAAGCATGTTAGCTTTTTGCATCACTTGATTATTCAACCAATAAATATCTTCATGGAGTCTTCTTTAAAGTTACGACGTGGAAGAATTTTGTCTAGTTTTGTGATCTTATAAAACAGTTGACCATTTAAAATAAAATCTGAGAAACTTTTTAAACTTTTTCTTTAAAAAAAAAAAAATTTCATACTGTATTCAAAATGAGTTCCTGGGTGCACACATTATTGAGTTCAGCTTTTTAAAATATTTGCTTAAAAAATATAATTTGCCTAAGACACATAGATAAAGGTTTAGAGGTACTTTCTGGCTAACATTTGGATGTGTGGCATAGGATAATGAAATTAATATTAAAGACAATAATACTAATTCTGAGAATAAAGTCAAGAAATTGACAGCCTTGCTTCTAACCTGGTTTTCCAGGACTGTCCATCAATTGGTAAAAACAGAAATTTAATCTAGTTCCAAGAAGCATATAATTACAGACCTGTCTCTGGTTTCTTCCCCTGCAATGTGACTCTCAAATGTTAGGATTATATATTTAATTACCTGGTTACCCTCCCATTAACCTTCGTGTTATATTATATTGCAATATTATATTTTGCTGTGTTATAAATACATGTTTATTTGTGTTTTGACAGTAAAATCAGACTTATTTCACCTAATTGTGATATTTACAAAATTGGTGAAATAGTTGTTGTTAAGTACCAGCAGGTGGGGTCCCACTACTAGAGACCCTGGATAGGTTTCCAAGGAGCAGCTGGCAAGTTTGGAGTGGGTGAAATAGTAGTGGTATCAAAATGTTTTATTTTCTTAGCAAATTTTAAGATTTGCGGGATATATCCTCAACAACTCAGGAAAGGAGTTATTATCTTGTCTCCTCTGCTAAATGAGTGTAATGGAACAGGTCATAAAGGAAGGTCTTTCAAGCATAGTTCATTTGTTATGATAATGATGTGTAGATTTTGTTTAACAGCAGGCTGAAGATAAAAACTAGAAAAGAGGCTGGTGCTGTGGGGTGGGGGTGGGTGTTCTGTAACAATGTGTATTTAAAATTTGCCAAGTTTTTTAAAAAAATTGATTTTGGTTCATGTTTATGGAATTCATCCATAGGATAGTCTAGTGTGCTTTTAATTTGCTCTTATTTATTGGGAAAATCTTTTTAAGATTTAAAAAAAAAAAATTGTGGTTTTTACAGGCGATCCCTACTCAGCAGAGGAAAACAGGCCACCCCACTTCTGGAGTTGGACCATCACCTCTCCCCGCAGATTACCTTGTTGAGATTAATAAACTGTTACACTGTATGGATGATGTTGAACTATCACTCAATACTCCGGAACTGGACGCTGCTGTCTACGAAGACATCTCTTTTAAGGAAGATTCTCTGAAGGTATTTGTCCAGGCACTGCATTTGGATAACTGCAGTTAATAAAGAAATAAAGCCAGGAACTTCTTACTGTGCCTACTAAGCCATTCTATAACTTTAAAAATTTGTGCCGTGGAATTATTAATGAATAGTAGAGCTTTCTTATGTCCACCAATGAAATATATCAGTGCTTTTAATGTTTTAAAGTAGGTATGGTGTTTTTAAGTATACACAGTTGTTGTGTTTGTTTTAAAGTCCAGCATAATTTTTTACCAAATTCGTGCACAAACCATATCCTTATCTTAAATTAAGCTTAATTGCCAGTGGATATATCATGTCAGCATTTACAAGTTATCTATACTGATTTAAGATTGGCTAGTTGATACTTGATTGGCATATTGATTGTAAGTGAAATAGGACTTTAGAATTTTTTAGTTCATTCATAACACTATTAATCCCTTTAAGGCTTCCCATATAATTTAATTAAATTTATGTATAAGATCATAACAAAGTTACTGATAGAATTGCAAAATTTGATAGCTTATTTCTCATTTATACTATGAAGATTAGGATTTTCAACTATAAATAATTCCAGCTTCAAATACTTCACTACCTTTACAGAATATGATTGAAGTTTTTTATATGGCCTGTACAAATGTCACCTTAACCATCTGTGGGGATTTTTCCCCCCCTGTCATTTGTACATTATTATTGAAAAAAAAAAAAAATTGCTTCCAGCTTTGACTAGCAATAGTTATTAATTACCTCATCATTATTTTAATTAGTCATCTAAAATACACATTTTTACTTGTCTGAGATTCTATTCTTTTTATGACTGTACTGGGTTTTGTTAATATATGAAAATATATTTGTAGAGTATCAAAGACCAATTGGACAAACTCGGAGAGCAGATTGAAGTCATTCATGAGAAGCAACCAGATGTTATCCTCGAAGCTTCCGGACCTGAAGCTATTCAGATCGGGGACACACTTACTCAGTTGAATTCCAAGTGGGACAGAGTTAATAGAATGTACAGTGATCGGAAAGGGTATGTGTAAATTAATATTTAAGTTTTTGGAAAAGGTCACCTTTAGGTTAATGAGATTATGTTTCACACCCGTGTAATATGCTCTATTTCATCAATTGTGAAAGGAGTCTCAATTGTGTAATTAAGTGCTTGCCTGCTAACTTAAAGAAAGGTTGGCAGTTCAAATCCATTTAGGCTGCTTTGCATGAGAAAGACCTGTTGATCTTCACCCTTGAGGATTACAGCAGCTTCTACTATGTCACATGGGGTCCATATCAGTCGTAATTGGCTTGATAGTACTCAGCAGCAGCGGTGGATCCTGAGGTGTATTGATCCCTAAAGGAGGCGTCTGATCACATACAGATGACAGCTTGCTGAAAATAAGGACGCACCTTGAGTTTTTAGTATCTAAATAATGTGTGTTTGGTTTGAAAATATTAAAAAGACTTTTCATTAATATTAAATGTTCCCACATGTTTGGTGATTAATGTCAGAAGACAAAAGAGAGAGCTACAGATAATTGGAATCCATATATAATCCCAAACCTTTTTTTTTTTTTTAATAGACTTCTGTTTGATAAAGCGGTTTTGAGTCACCTTACTTGATTTTGACTGTCTACAGAAACCCTGCTTATACCGTGGAATAAGCATTGTGCTGTTAACCGCAAGGCCCATGGGAAGATTTACAGCCATGAAGTGATTCTACTCTGTTCTTATAGGGCCGCTGTGAGTCAGATGATGGCAGTAGGTTTTGGTACTAATAGATAGAAATCAAAACTGGTAGTATTTTCTGCCAAGAGCTATGTTTGGTCTTATAGTCCTGGTGGGAGCTATAAGATAAATACTAGACTGCCAACTGCAAAGTCAGTGGTTCAACTCCACCTTCCACTCTTCAGAAACCCTATACAGGGTTGTTATGAGTTGGAACCAAATCAATGGCACTTAACAACAGCAACAACTTGCCTGTCATGGAAAGACAACTAAATGTGAAATTACCTAATATAAAGTAGTGTATAGTAGAGCTCTGGTAGCATAGTTGTTAAATGTCTGACTGCTAATCTCACAGTCAGCAGTTTGAAACTAGTAGCTGTTCGCGGGAGAAAGATGAGGCTTTCTGCTCCTTTAAAGATTTACAGCCTCGGAAACCCTATAACAGGGTCGCTATGAGTTGGAGCCGACTCCACGGCACATCACCACCACCACCATCACCACCGGAGTAAAGCTGGTGTGAAGTCCTGTTGTGGCACTGTGGCTTAATGCGCTGGACTGCAACACCGGTTTGAATTGCAAAGGTCCGTGGTTCAAGCTCACCAGCTGCTCCTAGGAAACCCTATACAGGTTCTCTATGGGTTGGAACCAACTCCACAACACTTAATAACATAGTAGAGCTAGAAGTCAGGAAGATAAATGAAATTAGAAAGATCTAAAGGTACCAGTCATGCAGGACCTCTGTGTGTTATATTCAGCTGTTTGTATTTTGTTCTGAGAACATTGGGGAGCCATTGCAGTGTTTTTGTTCTTGTTGCTAAGTGCTGTGGAGCTGGTTACAACTCACAGCAATCCTGTATAGGATTTCTGAGGCTATAAATCTTTGAGGTAGCAGAAAGCCTCATTTTTCTCCCATGGAGCAGCTGGTGGGCTCAAACTGGTAACCTTGTGGTTTTCAGTTAGCAAAGGAATAATGGGTTGCTTATTGTAGGATCGATTGGAAGAGGGCAAGACTACAAGAGACCAGTTGGTGACTGTCACATGATAATTTGATTAGGGGAATTGCTGTTGAAGTAGAGACTAAAGGGAAAATTCTAAGAACTGTTTGGATAGTTGTAGGATTAGAATGTGGTGAGTTGTGGAATGTTTCATAAGAGTAGAGAGTTTGAAAAAATGACACCTAAATCTTTGGTTTAAGGACCTAGGTTATTATTATTGGTAGGTGCTATCACGTTGATTCCAACTCATGGTAACCCCACTTGACAGAGTAGAACTGCCCCATAAGGTTTTCTAAGCTATAATTTTTAAAAATCTAAGTGATTTCTCCCATAAAACTGTTGGGTGGGTCCAAATCACCAACCTTTTGAATAGCAAATGAGCACTTAACCTTTGTGCCAAGAGATCTCCTTTCCCTTCTCAGATATGGGAAGACAGGTGTTAGGTTGTGTTTCTAGAGGATAGCGAGTTCAGTTTGAATGTTGGTACCAGCCTTTCCATTAGTAGTGAAGCAGGTAACCAATAGCTCCAGAGATAGATAACCTGTGTTTTTCTAGTTCAAATCCAAAACCAGATTGGATGACAGACTTCCCAGCACGGGCTTGTAGTAGAAAAAGTTCATTAGAGTTCCTTGGTTCTCTGGAAATCTGTGACCCTTCCTGATTCTGTGCTGCCTCCCACCCTAACTGGCCAGGTTAGAGAGAAGGAGATGGTTTTGCAAACCCTCCTTGAATGCACATCTTCTAGCTTTAAGAGCTTCCGTAAGTTCTCAGTTTAACCCATATCCAAGCATCTTAGATTGAATGTACTGTTTCTGATCTTTTCTAAGGGTAATGTTTTTATTCTCATAGCTTTTGAATCTTGAGAATGACTTTTCTGGTAACCTTTTTATTGGTAATTGCAGAATCTCAAGTTGGAAATTGTGCTTTTTTATATAGTAGTTAAGTAGTCTTCTAACCGCCAGTTGAGACGATCTTATTATCTTACAGTGTTTTGTTTGAAGTGCTCTTATTTTTGTCATGCTCAGTAGAGTTTGCTTTTCCTATGGGCAGTCAATAACTATTTACTGAATTTTAAAAGTAACTTTCATGGAAGAAGTTAATATAAACATTATTTAGGGGTTACTGATTATCAGGGACCATTTTTATGAGTTTTGATTTTTGTGTGATGTAATATAAAATTATATACATATATAGATATAGATACAAATATCTATCTATCTATAGATAGATAGATATAGATATAGATATTTCGAGTCCTGGTGTGGCACTGTGGGTTAATGTGCCAGATTGCAAAGCCGTTTAAACTGCAAAGTTGGCTGTTCAAGCTCACCAGCTGCTCCTTGGAAACTCTATACAGGGTCGCTATGGGTTGGAATCAACTCAATGGCACTTAACAACAACAGTATAAAAATTATTGTTATTTAAAATGTCAAATTTCTCTAAACCCCTCCTAATTCCATGAAAAAAGTAAAAAGGTAGAAGAAAAACAGTTTTAGGCTCCTAAGCCAACAAAACATTTCCCTTTTCTGTTTATGTGTTCTGAATATGACAAGCACTGGGGCTGTACTTTCTGGCATTTCTGAGTCCAGTTGTTTAGACAGAATCTCAGGAACCTTCCTTCCAGCTCAGTGTCTTGAGGGATCCTGACTTGGGGCCTTGCTCACACCTTCACACTGTGTTGTGCTTAGGTAAGAGAGGCACTGACGATTGCTTATTCCTAGAGGCCATAAAGGACAAGGACATTGTGAAGGGTTTTGGCCTTCTGGGTTTTGTTTTAACTAGGAGCTAAGTGTTCTGGCATATTTTTTCCTGAGTAAAGAGAATAGAGTTATCAATCATTATGTTTCACAGCATTAGAAACGTTAAGTGTATAAAGTCTGGTTAACGTGCCTGCAGCTAATTAATCTTGAGTTTTTCAAGCCAGAGAGGAACAAGGTGGCTTGGCCTCAGTGTAGCCTCTTAAAAAGCTAGTGTGTGTGTGTGTGTGTGAGTGTGAGTGTGTGCATCGACATGTGGACACGAGGCAGGGATAGAATGGGGAGGAGGCTCCTTTGCTTTTAATCTGATTGCACCTTTCTCTAAAGGCGTTTGTTAACTGTAACCCACTACAGAAATTGGTCTTGTAGAGCAGTAAGCTGCGAATTAAGTTGTTCTTGGGCTTTAAAAAATAGTAGTTGAATTTCTGTTTTAGAAAAATTGCTTGCTGGCAGTTCTGAGTTTTCTGTTTTGTTTGTTCTCTCTGTAGTTCTTTTGATAGGGCTGTGGAAGAGTGGAGACAATTCCATTGTAACCTTAATGACTTCATGCAGTGGATAACGGAAGTTGAGCAGTTGCTGGTGGGTACCTGTGCTCCCGATGGCAGCTTGGATTTAGAGAAAGCCCGGGATCAGCAGCAGGTGAGTGATCAGTCACCCCGTGGGGCTCTGTGTACATGTTTTTAAGACATGCTTTCTGGAGTAGGGATCAAATATAATGGTCTTTCAAGAGTGTGTAGACAATTTGTAACATTTGTTCCAAGTTCTAGTTTCTAGTTTCAGAGATGTAAGAAAATTCTGTCATTTACAATTTTTAGTCAGGATCTTGCAGAGGAATGTAAAAGAAAATATTCTCTTGAGTAGCTACTGTGAAAAATGCTTTTATTTAAAAATTTTATATTACAAATAAAATTTATAAAATGTTGTGTCTACGTTTGTATGTACTTCACCTTTGTTTTCTGTCCTCAATCACAGAGGTGTCTTATCTTTTCTTTGTATTATTGATAATTCTCAGAAAAGTAAATTATTCTTGAGCTATAGTAGGACAATTGCTTATGTGTCTGATACCAATCCATCTTGGGAAAAATATAACACCATAGCTTCACCAGTTTTTCTGGTAACAGTATGTCTTTAAAACTAACAGTGGAGAGCAAACAGAATTTCAGTCTTACCATTGATAAAGTTATTTCTTTATTTATTGCATCTTTAAAGTATAATCTATTAAGAAGGTTTTTGGGTATTGAAAGAAAATGCTTTAATTTTTGTGGTAAACATGTTAATATGTTTTTCTTATTTTTGTAGATGCATTTAAGTGTTTATTTCTGACTTTTAAAATATCCTTTTAATCCATTGCTTTAACATTTTGCAGAGCAGTGAAGCAATATCTTAAAACAGGGGTAGGGAATGTAAGGCCCAAGGGCCGTATAAGGCCGGAGAAATCATTTGGTCTGGCCCTGCTAAGGCAACCACAGTTCCAGCCATCATGGTAGGGCTGAATTAATTAAATGTTGGACCAAATATAGCCAGCTAATTTTTAAGTTGATAATTTTACATGGTCCTCAAATGAAATAAATTTGTGCAGAAAAAAGGTTCCCCACCCCTGTCTGAATAGACTGAACACTGAGACTTATTTATTTGTGATAGGACATAAGGTTTTTGGGGGGGTATTTGTTGTTGTTTTTTTTTTTTAAGGGGTGTTTTAAAGTTCTTGTTTGGAAGAAGAAAGCAAGTCAGTTTCATCAAACATGATTGATGCTTTTGCTGCAATGTAAACACCTATTATTATTGTTTGTTTTTTTGTTAATGTTTTTAGGTTGTCCTTTTATGTTCTAGTTTACCTGATAGCATTCATGACAGTGGGTTACATTTCAAAATATATTCCATTTAGTGTTTCCTCTGAAATAGAATTATATTGTTTTAAAATGCTTTTCACATGAAGATAAAATAATATCCTTCCAAACTTCCTGTCTCTAGCACTTAAATTAATGTCTCAACTCTTGGATGAATCCATTCTATCAGAACAGTTTAGTTTAGTTGTGAAATTAATCATAGTTTGTATTCTGTTACAGGAACTGGAAGAGGGCATCACCCACCACCAGCCTAGATTTGCAGCACTAAAGAGCACTGGGGATGGAATTGTACAGAAACTCTCTTCTACAAATGGAAGCTTCTTGAAAGACAAGCTGGCAGGTCTCAACGAACGCTGGAGTGCTATTGTTGCAGAAGTGAAGGATAGGCAACCAAGGTGATTTGAGCCATTGTTGTAACTTGAGGGCATGGGGTAGGGATGTGTGGGGAAGCTATTTAAGGTACAGTTAGGTCTGTTCCAAAGTTCTCTTATAGTTTGACATTACAATACGGGTTTTATTGTCTCTACTGTCCAGGATCTTCCATTTTGCATGTTAAGCAGTTTGTAAATCTCATATTTCTACTGAGATACCACTTACGTGCAAGATACTTTTTAGGGGTCCTTGGATGGTGCAGAGGGTTAAGTTCTTGTTTCCTAGCCAATGGTTGACTGTTTGAACCCATCCAGAAGTACTTCAGAAAACGATCTGCCTCTGAAACATTACAGCCTTGAAAATCCAATGATGCAATTCTACCCTGTACACTTGGGGTCACCATGAGTCTTGGAATTGATCCAACAGCAACTAACAAAAACAACAGCAAGACACATTTTATTACTTTTGTTGCTGTTTTGTATGGTAGGGGGTGCCTTGGTGGTACAGTGGATTAAGCATTGGGCTACTAACCAAAAGGTTGGTGGTTTAAATCCATAGCCACTTCATAGGCGTAAGATGTGGCAGTCTCCTTTTGTAAAGATATAGAGCCTTGGAAATCCTATGGGGCAGCTCTGTTCTGTCCTATAGAGTTGTTATAAGTCAGAATTGACTGGAGAGCAGTGGATTTGATATTACAGTGATTACGTGGAGGTTGCTTGAAATTGATGAATGTGTGTTACTGGAATTCCATTGTGAAGCTCTTGGTTTGAGACCCACTGTCTCATTTCCTGTCTGAACCTTGGAGCTTTTATTAAAAACTCTTCCTCTAGGTTGTTCCTAGTATCCGATGATATGTTATGTGCATATATGACAGTGCTTTGTAGTTAATAAAGTTCCTCCTGTATAATATATATAGTAAATACAGTGTATTATTTATTTTTAATATCAGGTTATGTTATAGTGCCCCAGGTTTTTTAGTGTGTCTTCTGACAACAAATAAGTTTGATTACTAGTGAATATAATACTCAACATTATACATATTATTTATATAATACTTTATAATTATTTGCAATTATTTTCTTAGACAGTGAAGATTTAATCGATAACTTCATTCCATATTAGTAAGGATCACTCTCTTTTTTTAAATTGGTGGTAGATTGGCTTCTAGAATTCCCATGAATTAAGTGTTTTTTTTTTCATTCTGAATTTTGACTCTGTGACTCTGTGAATGAAGTATTATGCTAGTGATGTCAGTGATGAATTATTATTTGTATTATCAAAGGAGCTCTGGCAGTGTAGTGGTTACAAGTCGGGCTGCTAATCTCACAGTCAGCAGTTCAAAACTATCAGTGGTTCTGTGGGAGAAAGATGAAGCTTTCTGCTCCCATAAAGATTTAGTCTTGGAAACCCTGTACAGGATCTCTGTGAGTCGGAACCGACTCCATGGCACATAACCACCACCACCACCATAACTGGTGTATTAGGAAGTCCAGGATTAGAATTTGATATCAAATATTCACTGTATATCTATCTCATTCCCACCCCCACAGATAGTGTGGCTATGTGATGTCGTATATGTTTGTGGGGAGTGCTATAGCCCTGTAGGGTGATCACGGGACCAGCGAATTGGCGATTTCAGCCCACCAGGCACTCCAAGGGAGAAAGATGAGGCTTTCTGCTCCCGCAAAGATGTGCAGCCTTCGAAACCCTATACAAAGTTTCTATGAATCAGAACTGACTTGACAACACTTAATGACAACATTCAAGTGTGATGTGACCTATGGCTGTTTTTTTTACAAACTAATGATCATCTGTTATTTTGAACAGAGTCCTTGGGTGGTTAACATGCTAAGCTGCTGGCCAATAGCTTAGAGGTTTGACCCCACTCAGAGGAACCTCAGAAAAATGCCTGGCAATCTATGTCCCCAAAATCAGCCATGGAGCACGGTAGAACCATGGAGTCTAGCTCTATTCATACACCTGGGGTTGCCATGAGTCAGGATCAAGCTGACAGCACCTGATTTACTAGTTCTTATTTTGTGTGTTTTGGTTAAGAAGACAAATTGGTCAAGAGGTGGCCACATAGCAGAGAGATTATATTTGGCACCTTGTATACATTGTCCCGTTGAATCCTCATAATATCCTTTGTGGGGACTATTAGGTCCATTGTACAGCTTGGGACTTTTCTGAGGTTTTGTCATGAGCGATAGCACTATCTTATGCCTTCAAGTACTGTTCTGTACAAACTTGGCAAGACCACAGAGTCTAATGGCCCGAGTTCGTCCCTTTTCGGGTGAGAATTATGATTTCCATTAGAGGATTGTTAAGTGGATTAAATGAGTCAGTGTCTGTAAAATGTTTATGTCCTACTTATTAGTATTCTTAGTGTTTTAAGTTAGCCTACTACTTACCCTGCAAGTATATTGTTGCTGAATTTTGCCAATGATTTATCGAGTTGATCAATTTCTATTGAGCCTTATGTTCAGCACTGGGAATATAAATATGACTAACAAGTTCAGGAGAAAAGATTGAAGTTGTCAAGGACTTCATTCTTCTTGGATCAACTATCAACACTCATGGAAGCAGCATTCAAGAAATCAAATAACTTATTGCATTAGGCAAATCTGCTACACAAGACCTTTATAAAGTGTTGAAGAGCAAAGATGTCAGCTTGAGGACTAAGGTGCGCCTGACCCAAGCCATGGTATTTTCAATAACCTCATATGCATGCAAAAGCTGGACAGTGAATAAGGAAGACCGTAGCATTGATGCTTTTGAGTTCTGGTGTTGGAGGAAAATATTGAAAGTGCCATGGGATGCCCATAGAACCAACAGATCTGTGTTGGAAGAAGTGTAGACAGAGTGCTCCTTGGAGGCCAAGATGGCCAAACTTCATCTCTCATTCTTCGGACATATTGTCAGGAGGGACCAGTCACTGGAGAAGGATATCATGTTTGGTAAGGTGGAGGGTCAGAGAAAAAGAGGAAGACCCCCCAATGAGTTGGATTGGCCAAGTGGCAGTGTTGGTGGACTCAAGCGTGGCAACGATAGTGAGGTTGGCCCAGGATCGGACAGTGTTTCATTTTGCTGTGCATAAGGTCGCTATGAGTTGATACTGACTCGATGGCACCTAACAACAACAACAAAGAAGCTCAGGTACTCAGAAGAGGAAAAATGTTTAAAGAAGAAGTGAGGTAGCGGAATTAAAGATGCAATATTGGTACAGAAGTGTAGTTATGATAGGTATCACAGACACAGGATAGTTAAGGAGAATCTTGAAGCACTTAGAAGAATTTCCCATAATTTCCTTCTAGAGAAGAAAGGAAGGTGAAGGAGGTATGGCCTAGTATGATCATATCTGAGATCTGAGATCTGTAAAGATGTAAATGGGGGAGGACAATTCAGTGGAAAGGGGGTTCCAAGCTGAGATCCCACGAGATCTTATATGGGGTGGTGGTGGTGGTTGTGGTGTACCGTGGAGTTGGTTCGCACTCATAGCGACCCTGTACAGGGTTTCCGAGGCTGTAAATCCTTACGGGAGCAGCAAGCCTCATCTTTCTCTTGCAGAACTGCTGGTAGTTTTGAACTGCTGACTATGAGATTAACAGCCTGACTCGTAACCACTATGCTACCAGAGCGCCTTATATATGGAGGCCATGAATTTGCATTATAGTCCATCTAACTTGGAAATGTGAGAAGATATACCTATGGCCAGGGTATTAACAATAAATTCAGAAATTCTGAAGATTTTCAAATGAATCTTTGTGACATGTGGGAATTATTGCTCTTGGAACTAAAAAAGGTGCAGCTAGAATGTATTTTATTCATTTTTTAAGAAATGAAAAGAATAATGAACCTCTTTTTCAGCATCTTGTATTTGGACTAAGACAATATATATTTTCACAGATCCATGCTAAACTTCACTTCAGGTTTATAATCTATCTTAAATTGGGGCACCTTGGAGCTGTTATCAGAATCTCTGAGGATTATCACATAGTTCAATCTGTTTTTGTATTGAGTGCCTGTACTTAAATATTTACACAGTTCAGCAACTTATGGTGTTATTCCTTAGTGAGCAATTGTTATCTACAGTTTGAATATGAATTTATAACATGTTTTCACTCTTCAAGTTAATATTTAAAATGTAGATTATATTTAGCTAGTGTGCAGGGGGAAACGTTTTATGTCAGTAGAATATGTCTACTGAAGTTGATAATGTTATTTTCTTTCATAGATATATTTTTAAACACTCTATTAGTCATTATTATGACACATTGGAAATTCAAAGTCCTATACTTTTTTAGGAAGTAAAGAATTTATAACAATACTTGGCTAGTTCAAAAGAAAGGAACTCTGGTAGCATAGTGGTTATGAACTGGGCTGTGAACCGCAAGGTCAGCAGTTCGAAACTACCAGCTGTTCCACGGGAGAAAGATGAGGATTTCTGTTCCCGTAAAGATTTACAGCCTCGGAAACCCTGTACAGGGTCACTGTGAGTCAGAACTGACACCACGGCACATAGCCACCACCACCACCACCACCAGTTCCAAAGATGTTAAATTTTCTTAGCTACAGGTAGTCTTATCAATGAGTACTATTGGTTGATTAAAAAATAAATGAAGCTATTCTCTCTCCTGATGGATACTTGATAATGAGAATTTGTGATTTTGCTATAATTTTCATCAGTTATTGAAATCAGCCTTCAAATGTTATAGACTATCTGCTGAGTATACAAGTGTTTAGCATTTAAAAATTTTGTATCTTATCATTATGTTAGGTCTTTTTGTGATTAAAAATAACAGTCACAACCATAAAATATAAACTTTTATTGTTGTTAAGTATCATCGAGTTGGACCCTGTATAGGGTTTCTGAAGAACAGCTCCTGAGCTTGAACCACTGACCTTGAAGTTCCTACTTTGCTGTCCAGCGCATTAACCCACAGTTAAGTCCACTAGGACTCGTAAATTCTTATTAGAAGTGACTAAATATAATCCACTAAAAACTGCATTGTGTTTCTTTAAAAAAGGTTCTGATTAGCTGCAGCTCTAATGGACTCATTGCGTGGTGCCATAGGATTAGTACTGGACTGTGAGCTGCTCCTTGGACACATTATACCAGGTCGCTATGAGTCAGAACCGTCTCAGCAGTATTTAATAACAGCAATATAAATAATGATGCTCCCACTTTACATTCGTTTAGCTCTTATTAGTCTCTGAAACGCTCTTATAAAAATACATGCTCTTATTTGTCAGAGGAGTCATAGTCTCATCTACTGACAGATGGTTGATATTCTTTTAAATGTTATAAGAATTTATATTCTTTTAAATGTTATGTTATAACGATAACATTTAAAAGATTTAATTTAGTCATTTCCTTTTTTAAAAAATGTTTTATTGTGAATTATGTGATAGTTTACATGGGAGAACATTAGTTTTACATTCATCCAATCGTATATCATTTCATTGTCATGGTTACAATCCCCTCCATACATCATCAACCAACTAAAGGGTATACCCTGCAAGCCTGCCCCCTGATCGTCAGCACACAGCCCCTCTCCTTCTCTGTGTCTGTAGTCCCCAGCTGCTCCATCTCTCTACACCATCATCTTTGGCATCACTGCTTCTCTGGTAGGGTCCCGCTCTCTGCTCTTCTGCCATGATGGTACCAGGGACCTCCACTCCTAATCTGCTAAATTAATCCCCTCCTTGCTACCTTTACATTTCCAACCCTCACAATCAGTGCTGCTAACAATTATTCACTATTGTATCACAAGAGAACTATCTGCATTTCCTTTCATCAGCCCCACCTAGACAGATTGGATAATACTCAGTGGAGATTCTACCTTCCTCCATGCCCTCTAGATCTAGGTTCCCTCTTGAAAGCTTGTAAGCCAGTCACTTCTTGCCTTTGTAGCCCCCTCACTTTGGGTAGCCAATGTCCAAGTTGCCCATCCCTGTCTACTCTGTGTATGGAGGTGGTGGGAATGATCCTTGCTGTAAAGATTTGTTCCCTCTTTTGAGCTACTGCATCCATAGGTGTAGGTCAAGTTCATCAAATTGTATCAGATTACTCTTCTTTTCCTCTTCTTCTAGTTGAGCTCTGATCATCCAGTCATTGAAGCCAGGTCAAGTGGGTATTATCTGCAAGTGTGGGTGTTCTTGTGCATATGCCCTCTCTTCTTATCAGCTGGATGCTTCACTCTCCTCTCAAGTCCTCCATGGCTATGTCACTGACTCTGGGCCCAAGAGTTCCCAGGTCTTGCAACACTGCTGGCCAATCAGTTCTCTACCTGGGTTCACAAGAGGCTATTGATAGTTGTAGGGCTTAGCTTGCAGCTTCATTGCTGTTTTTCCCTCACTTCCCCTTATTGGTGATGAACGTGGTCACCAATGAAAGCGTGTATTCCCATTGAGTCTTGTCTTGGAAGGGGGTTTGCTCTGAGGGGTCCCGACCACTTGCCTTGATGTCTCCTGGGTGAGGAACTTGCTTGTTCTTGCATTTCCTTTTTATATTCATCTATTTGTGTTTATTACATTCCCTTAAATCCTTTGTTTTTCTTTTTTCTAATATCTCTTTTCATAACTTGCTGCTATATTCAAATATTATACTCATTATAATGAATTAACAGATTTTCATTTTTTCTTGTCATTTCTAATACTGCCTAAGGTTTTCCAGTTCCTAGTTCCTTGTATTGTTCTTATTCTTTTTCTCTTATGAGTAAAGCAGACTAATAGTTGCTGCCTAATATGTAGCGTAGTGGTTACGAATCGGACTGCGAACCTTAAGGTCAGCGGTTCGAAACTATCAGCTGCTCCGCGGGAGAAAGATGAGGCTTTCTACTCCCGTAAAGATTTACACCCTCGGAAACCCTGTACAGGGTCGCTATGGGTCGGAACCGACTCGACGGCACTTAACAACAACAAAATATGCTGAAAGTGAAGAGGACTTAAAACATTTACTGATGAAGATCAAAGAGCACAGCCTTTGGTATGGATTGCATCTCAATGTAAAGAAAACAAAAATCCTCACCACTGCACCAATAAACAGCATTCTTAATGAACGGAGAAAAGATTGCAGTTGTCAAGGACTTCATTCTTCTTGGATCCACTGTAAGCACTCATGGAAGCAGTAGTCAAGAAATCAAACGACGTACTGCATAAGGCAAATCTGCTGCCCAAGATCTTTTGAAAGTGTTGAAGAGCAAAGATGTCAGCTTGAGGACTAAGGTGCACCTGACCCAAGCCATGGTATTTTCAATAACCTCATATGCATGCGAAAGCTTGACAGTGAATACAGAAGACTGTAGAAGAACTAACGCATTTGAGTTACGGTGTTGGAGGAAAATATTGAAAGTGCCATGGGCTGCCCATAGGACCCACAGGTCTGTGCTGGAAGAAGTGTAGCCAGAGTGCTCCTTGGAGGCCAAGATGGCCAAACTTCGTCTCTCATACTTTGGACATATTGTCAGGAGGGATCAGTCACTGGAGAAGGATATCATATTTGGTAAGATAGAGGGTCAGAGGTAAAAAGAAAGACCCCCAGCGAGATGAATTTGCCATGTGGCAGCATTGATGGACTCAAGCGTGGCAACGATAGTGAGGTTGGCCCAGGATCGGGCAGTATTTCGTTCTGCTGTGCATAAGGTCGCTATGAGTTGGTACTGGCTTGATGGCACCTAACAACAATATGAATAACATGTCATATAATGAGGGATTTCTTTCCCCATGGAACACTCGTTGGGAATTATGTATTTTTTCTTCTTCTTTTAGAGAAGGACATTTTTGTGGTGTGTTTTAGCTCTATTATGTCGTAGTGTCTAACTTTCAGTAAAAGACCTTTGTATTAAAGCTCTAAATTTTCATGATGAAAGAAGGTAACATTCTTGTGTTGCAATTTTTTGAATTTAATGAATGACAATTTCTTGTTATGTTATCTAATAACATTAGGTATTCCAGAATGTTTACATTGCTAATAGCACTCATTTAAAATGCTTTATTAAAGTAATTATTAGTAAATTACTTCTTTGGGAAGATATTTAGTTAAGATATCCAATGAAAATATATGATGTTCTGTTTCATTGAGTAAAATCCTCTCAATATTTTTGAAAATGTATTCTTTTAGGCTAAAAGGAGAAAGCAAACAGACGATGGAATATAGGAAAAGGCTAGAGGAGACCATCTGCTGGTTAACAAAGGCTGAGAATGCTGTACAAACGAAATCCTCCACCCAGCTGGAAGAAAACCTACAAGAACTAAAAGTAAGTGATTTGTCTCTACCTTTGCCAGTGTCTTTTGATGCACCCTTAAGAGCAATTACGGCATGACTTAAGAAGGAAATGGAGAGAAAGTTTTTGTACTTTTTGGTGAATGTGGTGAATTTCAAAGAGGAGTATCTTTTTTATTTTTAAGAGCATCTATCATTTTAAGATTGATGAGGTCAAGTACCACTCACATAAAACATGTGTCTTGTGGACTTCTGGTATGGCTCTATAGATTCAGTACTGGACTATGAACCATAAGGCTGTTAGTTCCAGCCCACCAGCTGTTGTTCAGAAGCCCTATAAATGTTTGTTATAAGTTGTAACCAACTCCATGACATAGCAACAGCATTGTGGTTGTTTTGAGGTGTATTCTAGACAGATTTCATTACTTTGGACTATATTAATGATTATAATGTGAAGTATGGGTTTTGCCAAGTTCTATTGTGCTTCACAGATACTGCATGTTTTACAAAGTGAAGGTTTTGGACAATCCTGGGTTGAGCAAGTTTATCGACACGCTCATGTTCTGTCTCTGTCACATTTTGGTTATTCTCACAATATCTCAAACTTTTTCTTAATGCTATTGCATACTTAATAGACTACTCCCCGCAAACTTAAACCTGCTGCCATCGAGTTGGTGCTGACTCACAGCAATCCTAGTAGGGCTTTCGAGACTGTAAATCTTCCTAGGTGCAGACAGCTTCATCTTTTCCTGTGGAGCATCTGGTGGGTTTGAACCGCCAGCATTGAGGTTCACAGGTCAATGTCTGACCCACGGTGCCACCAGGGCGCCTTTAATAAACTACAGTGCAGTGTAGACGTATCTTTTTTATACAGTGAGAAACCAAAAATATGTGTGACTTATATTATTGTGAGTGTGCTTTATTGGTGTGATCTGGTACAGAACCTCTAATGTCTCCTAGGAAGGCCTGTACTGATTATTAACTGTGAAAGGGAATTTTACCAAAAAACTCTTAAGTGAGCCCAGGAGCTTAGCTATAGGCTGCGCGTGGCTACATCAATCACATCTTCTTTGTTAGTCTGTAACCAATAAAAACTCTTCATATTTATGTATTTATGGAACATATAGAAATGATATATAGTTATATAATTATACTCAAATATTCGTACTTTTCTATTCATAAATATTTATAGCTTTTGTGTTAAGGATTAAAATGTGTGTTACAGAAAAATATGCACAAAGTATATTTTTTTTATTAAAAGAAAAAAAGCTTGAAAGGCTACCTGCTAATCTGACAAGCGATCCTCTTGATAAGGTATATAATTGATGCAGTTTTGGAAATACATTCTTATTTATTATTCTAGTTCAAGATTGGTTGAATTATTTTTATGATAGCACATTCATTAGGAAATTGATTATTGACTTAAAAATTCAAAAATTAAAGTTAAAATTTGAACATATTCATGTTTTAGATATTTAATAATGGTAGAAATAATATGTGGCAAACTGTTACTAAATTTTCTTTTCAAAATGTGACACATATTTAACCAACTTGGTTCCATTTTACTGAACAATCGCAATGGTTTTCTTGGCACATCCTTATTGCAAACACTTTGAATGACTTCCTGAGGCTGAGATCATAGAGAAAGGCAGGTGGGTAGCATGCTGGAGATCACATCGTAAGATGCTGCTGCTGTGTTTTTTTATTTAACAGGACAGGCATCATTTTTATTGTCTCAGAACAGAGCTAAATCAGTAATGTAAAAATGATTAAACATGGCTTTATTCAGAGAGAGAGCAAATGTGTATTTATAGGCAAGTGCACCTAAACACACAAAACTCTGAAGGTGTGTATTCACTCCTGTATTTATTATTTGGTTTGTTACCATGAATTCAGGCTTCTTATATAAGCTTATTTTCCATCTAAGAAATTAAAAGTCCACATTTACAGAAGAAATTCCTATAGAGTTCTTGAACTTTTCCCAGAAGAACAATCTTTTAACCATAGCTCTCTTTTCACCCTTTTAGGATTTGACCCAGGAGATGGAAATACAAGCTGAGAAACTCAAATGGCTGAATAGAACTGAATTTGAAATGCGCTCAGATAAGAGTCTGAGCTTACAGGAAAGAGATAAAATTTCAGAAAACTTAAGAAGTGTAAATACAACATGGAATAAGGTGTGCATAGTGTTACAATAACACTAGTCTCATATATGAAATCATGTAACCATTTTATTTCAAGTGCATACAAATATGGACCAATAATTAATATGGGATCTTGGTGTGGCACTGTAGGATAAGCTCTAGACTGCTAACAACGTAGTTTGTGGTTCGAAGTCAGCAGCCACTCCTTAGAAACCCTATACCAAATCAATGGCACATAACAACAACAGCTAATGATTATAGTTATTGTTTTGTTCTTTTATATCATAGACAAAAGGATATAATCTTAAAGAGTACATTTTATTTTACATGGAATTTTTGTGGCATAAGAAACATGTTACATACTACATCCGGGACTTCTGGTGTGGCTCTGCTGATCAGCATTGGCCTGCAAACCACAAGGTCGGCAGTTCAAACCTACCAGAGGCTCCTTGTTGTTGTTGTTGTCAGGTGCCATCGAGTCGGAACCGACTCATAGCGACTCCATGCACAGCAGAACGAAACAATGCTCGATCCTGGGCCAACCTCACCACCGCTGCCACCCCCGAGTCCATCAATGATGCCACCTGGCCGATCCATCTCGTTGGAGGTCTTCCTCTTTTTCTCTGACCCTCCACCCTACCCAGCATGACATCCTTCTCCAACGATTGTTTCCTCCGGACTACATGTCCAAAGTAGGAGAGACGAAGCTTAGCCATCCTGGCCTCCAAGGAGCACTCTGGCTGCACTTCTTCCAAAACAGATCTATTGGTTCTTTTGGCAGTCCATGGCACCCTCAGTATTCTCCTCCAACACCACAACTCAAAGGCATCAATTCTTCTACGATCCTCTTTATTCACTGTCCAGCTTTCGCATCCATATGAGGCTATTGAAAACACAATGGCCTGGGTCAGGCGCACCCTAGTCCTCAAGCTGACATCTCTGCTCTTCAATTTAAAGAGACAGTATAGAGGCTCCTTGGAAACCCTATATAAGGTCGTTATGAGTTGGAAATGACTCGATGGTACTTAACAACAATGACAGTACTACTTTAGGAGCCCTGGTGTGGCACTGTAGGATAAACACTGGACCTCAAGGTTGGTTTGAACTACAAGGTCGGCGGTTCAAACTCACCAAATGCTCCTCCGAAACTGTATACAGGATTGCTGTGGGTTGGAATCAACAACACTTAACAACAAATACAACATTACATTGAATTATTAATATGTATTATAGAATTAATGTCAGTGATTTTTTGCAAAAATGAAGACCTTAAAATTTACTCGTTTTGCACATAACTTATTTTTATATGGTAGCACTGTGGTTTATGCATTGGGCTGTTAACCATAAGGTTAGCAGTTCAAGCCTACCATGCATTTCATAGGAGGAAGGTAGGGCTTTCTGCTCCTGTAAATATTTACTGCTTCAGAAACCCTGTACGTGGCTGCTATGAGTCAGAGCTGACTTGATGGCACACAGCCAGCCCACTAACTTTATTTTTAACTCTTTCAGCCATTCACCTTATATGTAATGCGCATCTCCTAGGCTCTGGATGGAATGTAATGGTACATAACTAGTGATATGACTAAAATGGGTTCTTTCCCTCATACTGTTACCTTTTTTTTGCAGTTGAAACTTAGATAAAGGTAGGTAAGAGTTCTGTATTTTCACTTGTTTTGGCCTTGTATAGACCATAACAGAACATAAAGTCTGTCTGGGACATTGATTGGCTATGACTTTGCCCTGCCTTACATGGACTGCTGTTTGATTTTTTCCTTTTCTCTTTATCCTAATTATAGGGTAAGTCACTGTTCCATATCTAACGAAGCAGGTGACTTCTTGATCTCTCCTCTTTGATTGAGAATCACTGTTTTGATGAGTCACTGTTACTGATGATGTACACATTTATACCTCTGACCTGGACGGATGTCTCTCCATTCTCTAGTCCTGTATCTATCACCACTAGGTCTTCATCTGTACTTCTCTGTGAATACAATGTTGTTGGCATTAAGTGCTGTGGAGTCAGCAGCAGAAGTAAACGCTGCCTAGTCTTGCACCATCCTCACAATTGTTGTGATGCTAGAGCCTATTGTTGCTACCATTGTGTCACTCCATCTTGTTGTGGGTCTGCTTCACTTTTTGCTGACCCTCCACTCCTACTTTGTTGTTGTGTTAAGTGCCTTTGCGTCAGTTCTGATGCATAGCGGTCCTATATAGGGTTTCCAAGGTTGTAATCTTTGTGGAAGCAGAAAGCCTTCTCTTTCTCCTGTGGAGAGGCTGATGGACTTGAAACACTGACTTTATGGTTCACAGTCAAGTGCTTATCCTATGGATCCATCATGCACCCCACTTCCATGGGCATCTGCAATGAACATATGCATAATCCATTCCTGATGTCCATTTCCTCCTTGCACTTTAATGTACTTTTCCCCTGTTGGTGGTAGTGGTGGTGATTAAGTGCTGTCGAGTCAGTTTTGACTCATGGTGAACCAATATCAGGTTTCCAAGGAGCAGCTGGTGAGTTTGAACCGCCAACCATGTGGTTCAAACTGACTTGTGGTCCTGTACTTATCCTGTAGTGTCACAGTAGAAGTTATATCCTTAGAAATGCTTAAGTTAAAAAAAAAAAAAAAAAAGAAAATCAAAACCTTAGAGTCTGTTCTATGGTTTGTGAATTTCATATTTCATTTAAAAGCAACATCAACAACCTTAGTGTCAGCATCTTCACATTCTTCCTTTATAATGCTTAAGTAAAAAAAAAAAAAAAAAGAAAATCAAAACCTTAGAGTCTGTTCTATGGTTTGTGAATTTCATATTTCATTTAAAAGCAACATCAACAACCTTAGTGTCAGCATCTTCACATTCTTCCTTTATAATGTATTTCATTTAGTCATACATCCATGCACTCACTTAATTGCTTTTATTAAATGCTCACTCCATGCTAGTGTCAATTTTAAGAATTATGAATACAGCAAAGAATGTGGCATTGCTTCTCAGCCAAACTGCGCATTGTGAGTGAGACAGTTTGACAAACAATGATAACAGGGAACTATTCCATGGAACGTAAAGATGCAGCATGCACCTGACTTTAGGGGTAGTCATGGAGGGTTTTTGGAGGAGGTGACAGCCAAACTCATGTATGAAGGATGAGGGAGGTATTGGCCAAATGAAGACTGGAGGGAAGGGCCTTCATGGAGAAGCAGCACCATATCTTTAGGCCTGATGGAGACTAAGAATGAACCTGAGACTTTGAACCCTGAAGGTAACTCAGTGGAAGTGTGAGGTGGAGAGCTTCTCACAGAGATCAGATCCTGAAGGCCTCAGTACATATCACAAGGAATTTGAATTCCAATGTGAGAACAAGTCACTGTCCTGATGACTTGTGAGCAGGTTTTAAGCAGGGGAGACTGACATGTTTTAAAGACCATTGTAGCTGTACTGGATCCTAAGAATGGGTAGAGAAAGATTGCTTGGAGTTTGTGGCTGGCTTGACAGAGCAGTTATTATTTGGACATATTTGAATATCTAGTTGACAGAGCTAGATCAAAGATATGCTTTGGGGAGTCATAGGCTTCTCAAAACCCCATATGGACAATGAAATCATTGGGAACCTTTGACCCAGGAGGGAAATCAGGGTCAAGAATAGAATGACCTATTCTCTAGGATGCTGGTATTTGATTGATGGCCAGAGAAAAACAAGCTTCTGAGAGACACTTTTGAAGAACAGTCAGAGAGGAAAAGTCAGGGCTCATAAGCGGTGTGGATTGTATTAAATGCTGCAAAAAGATGGCATCAGCTAAGGGTTAATTAGGATTCTTGAGGATCATTGTGTCAGTAGAGTGAATAACTCAAGATTTTAGTGGTTAGTCAAGGTGAGGCTGTCCAGACAGAAGCTTTGGTGTTAAGGGGAAGACAAGGGGAAGAGCTATCATTTAGTGGAACACTTCTCTTTTAAAATGTAGCTATCTTTATTTATAGACTGTTCTGTTCTTTCTGTTTGGTCTCATGTGACAGATAATCAGAGAAGTGCCCATTGTGTTAAAGGAACGCAGCCAGGAGCCTAGTTCTGTTTCACAAACAAGGATTGCTGGTAAGCTCAAATGTATTACTTTAAATGTGTTTTTTTTTTTTTTTTAAACATAAACACAGCAACAAGTTTATGATTTTGAGTGCCATGTATGAATTAGAAATTACTTTCTTCGAAACATCATGCACTTGTGCGTCATGATCCTACTTTCAATTATTTGAGAAAACATTTTCCTTAAACACGAGACCTGGTTGACTGTCCATTGTGTGCAGGCACTCCCTGGAGAGGTAGAGCATACCTTGTGCTTTTCCTGGGTTAGGTGGGACCTGGGCATCAGTGAAGCCTGCTAGGGGTAGGTGATGGGTTGAATGGGAACATTGGATAATTATCTGCTGAGTACATGCTGCTTTAAGGAAATCAGCTGTAATCCACTGCGTTCCTAGGATGAAAACTCAAGACAAAAGGTTTAGATATCCTGGAACCAGGTGGGATATAAAGTTCTTCATTCCAGGGAAGTTATTTACTGACAAATAATTGCTTATAGCAGTACTGGCTGCTGTGGAGTCCATTCTGTCTCATAGCGACCCTGTGTGTTAGAGTACAACTGTGCTACTTAGACGTTACAGTGACTGAGTTATTTTGAAATATACAGTGAGACCTTTCTTTCAAGGTGCTTCAGGGTGGACTCACACTGTCAATCCTTCAGTTAGATAGATGCCAAGGACATGAACCATTTGCATCACTCAGGACCCCTTGGATGGTTTCTAGAAACCCCATTGGTTCTTAGACTTCATTTTGAGAACCTCTGGTCTATGAATATATAGAATATCTCATTGTAATTTGCATTTCTTCAATTACCAGTGGTAAACACTTTTCTTATATTTTTTAAGGTTT
>NW_006408531.1:1613839-1620169 GCF_000296735.1 Chrysochloris asiatica | reverse complement strand
TTTTTTTTTTTTTTACTGAATTGTTGAACAGGGATGGCTTATGACTAGTTTAATTCAGAGCTCCTTTAGTCCTCTGAAATCATAGTGATATTCTTCTATATTTCCAAGCAACAGTTTTGCAATTTTGGTGTTTTATGTTCAGCTCTTTAATCCCCCAAGAATTAATTTGTGTATAGTAAGCGTGAGGTCAAAATCTGTTCCATCAACTCCCCCTTCTGCCATGGGTCAACACTTTCCCCAACATCATTTATTGAACACTAGATTCTTTGTCATTGATTTTAATGTGTCTCAGCTGAGTGTCTAGGGGCATAAATCACTCAGTCAATTACTACTACTAAGTAATAAATAGTACAATGCCATTTCTGGTAGTGCATATTTTTCTACAGAAAATATAATTTCTGACTATTCTTGGCTCCTTGAACTTTTTTTTTCCCATTTGAATGTATTATACTATAATATTTATTCTGTTAATGGCAAATGCATTCTTTTTTTTTTTTTTTAAGGTTTTTATTGTGGATTGAGTGAAACTTTACAGGACAGATCATCAGTTTTACATTAAAAGAATCATACACCTTGTTTCATTGCAATGATTATAATCCCTTCCATGTACCATCAGTTAACAGTATTTCTCTGTATTCACTTTAGCTTTTTCTTTTTTTTTTTAAACACTCAGACATATACAATAATTTACACCACCAAAGGGCACATTCTGCCAGTCTGCCTCCTGGCCACCAGCTCTTAGTCCCTCACTTCCCGTGAATCTAGAGTCCTCAGTTTCTCCCTCTCTCATGTCCCCAAATCTGCCTCCATCTCAGGTGTCACTACTTCCCTGGATAAAGTCCTGCATTCCGCCTGTGCTCTTCTCCCTTGATGGCCCTAGAGTCCTTTGTTTCTGTACTGTAAGATTAACTACTCCCTCGTTTTTGTTACAAAACTTCTACTTTTACAATTGTGACAGTTTCAATTAGTCATGTTAACAATTTCTCACTATTGAATCATAAGAATCTTATCCCTATCTCTTTTCACCAGATACATCTAGACTAGATGAAAACTATTCAGTGGAGACTCTTTCTTCCCCCCATACTCTTAAATTAAATTCCCTCTTGAAACCTTGTAAGCCAGTCACTTCATGCCTTTATTGCCCCATCATTTTAGGTAGCCAATGTCTAAGTTGCCTGTCCCTAACTACCCTGTGTACAGAGGAGATAGCATTGATACTTGATGTGAACACTCCTTCCCTCTCTGTTGGTATTTAGAGTTACTACTTCCATGAGTATAGGTCAAGTTCATCAAATTGTAGCAATTTACCCTCATATCTTTTATCAAAAATTGTTTTATTCTTTTTTCTTTTTTTTATCTTCCTCTAGTTGAGTTCTGATTATCAAGCCATCAAGGCTAGGTCAAATGTGTACAATCTGAAAGTTTGGGTGTTCTTGTGCTACTCCCCTCACTTTATATCAAGTGGAAGCTGCACTTTCAGCTCTAACCCTCTGTGGCTATGTCCTTTTCCATGGGCTCAAGTGTCCCCAGGCCTCACTACACTTTGAGCCAACCAGCCCTTCCTCTTCTTCTCTCATCTCCAGGTCAACAGGAGTCTGTGGAATGTAGTTGAACTCAGCCCATTTCTTCATTGCTGCCTTTCCCCTCTTCCACTTACCAGTAGACCAACATGGGCACCAGGAAGCTTACAAGCATGCTCATGTATTCCCTTGAGTTTCAGTTTTAGTGGAGGGTTTGTCCTGAAGGACTTGATTGCTTGCCTTATTCTTATAGTAGCCAGTCATACTGCCATTTTTGTTTTGGGTTTTTCCTGATGACCTCTCTTTGAAGATGTATCTTCTGTCACTCTAGCTGTTCCAGGCTGGTCTGCTTGTCCTTTCTAGTGGGAATGTCCCACCTCAGAAGGTTCTGGATGGGGTAGCTCCTTGAACTTTTATATTAATTTTAAAATTTAAAAAATTTAATAAATGTATTTTTCAAGTTACATATATGCAGACCTGCTAGGATTTTGATAAGCACTGTTCTTACTAATGTTCTTAGAAAACTATTTTAACGTCATCTAATATACCATATGCCAGTGTAGATTCCAGGTGAGTATAAAATTAATTTGACTGTCTCTTCTATCAAAATCAAAGGAAAACAACTCCCTCCCCTCATTAAAAAATGAACAAACTTAAAACCCCCAAAAAAACCTAGAAGAAGAAATTAAAAAAAAGATTAATTAAATCATTGGACAAGGTTGGTTTCTAACTTGAAAGTCTCAATGAAACAGCCTCTAAATACAATTTATGGATTTGATCACTCTTAATTCATTAACATTTATAGAGTCCTGGCATGGCGCTGTGGGATAATGCACCAGACCACAGGGTCGGTTTGAACTGCAAGGTTGGCAGTTCAAACTCACCAACCGTTCCTTGGAAAGCCTATACAGGGTCTTTATGAATCAGAACTGACTAGAAAGCACTTAGCAAAAAACAATATGTGTGGTGCAGTAGGATAAGCACTGGACTGCTAACCACAGGGTCGAAAGTTCAAACCCACCAGACATTCCTTGGAAACCTCGTAGTGTCTCTATGAGTTGGAACGCTACAGCACTTAAGAACAGCAACATATGTGAAAAAGAAAATGTTGGATTAAACATCTCCAAGTTGGTTTCAGCAATATGTCATCTTTCTATATAATGGTGGTAATGGTGCTTATGTGCTGTGGACTTGGTTCCGATTTGACCCTGTGTAGGGTTTCCAAGGCTGTAATAATAGTTCTGCTAAATTGACAAGGAAGCAGATAAAGAGCACAGACAGTTAACAATGATACCATTTTTGGTTAATAAACATGAACAGTATTCACCTTTGCTAGTGATGAAAAAGCCATTCAGTGAAAACAATAGTGAAGGGTGTGTGTTTGTCCATCGAGGGAGAATATTGTTGGTGTTGATGCAGGATACTTATCATCCTTACATGTCTACATGCCAATTTCCTTACTGGGAATTGGTACAACTTTTAGGGAAAGCAATTTAGAAGTCAGTATTGAAAACATTAATTAAAAAACCCCAAAAACTCTAACCCAGCAATTCTCCTTTGAAAAATTTATATTAAGGGATTGGTCAGACATGTACAAATATACAAAAATACATTCCTTGCAAAGGCTTTTTTTTTTTTTTTTTTTTTTTAAGAAAATTCAGAAGCAAAAGGATTTTAATAAAAGTTAGTGAATGTATCTTCAGCATATTAATAGATACTCACTGTGCTATTTATTAAGAATGAGTAATGTTCATGTTATACAGCACAATTAAAAGAAGAACAGAAAATTGTGACTCAGTTGGCTTTATAATTTTAAAAACTTGAAAAAATAAAACAGTACTTCTAATTTCCTTATGGTTGATAAGTTTAACATTTTTTAAAACTAGTGTTTGTTACTTCTGGCATATTGCTGCCCTAGGATAATGTGAGGCTCTTTGTTTATTCTGCTTTGTGGCTACCCAAAACATAAATATTATAGAAAATACCATAGCCATTTCAATATGAAACAATCAAAACCTCTTAGAATTTTTTTAAACTTAAATTTTGCTTTAAGCATGCGTAGTGGTTACAAATCGGGCTGCGAAAACCTCAAGGTCAGCAATTCAAAGCTACCAGCTGTTCCGTGGGAGAAAGATGAGGCTTTCTGCTCCCGTAAAGATTTACAGCCTCAGAAACCCTGTACAGGGTCACTATGAGTCGGAACTGACTCCACGGCACATAACCACCATCATTTTTATACCTCCCACAGTTAAAGTCTCTTGTTGAATTGTGAACATTTTGCTTTTTTATTTCAGCTCATCCTAGTGTTCAAAAGGTGGTGCTCGTTTCATCTGCGCCAGATATTCCTGTTCAGTCTCATCGAACTTCAGAAATTTCAGTTCCTGCTGATCTGGATAAAACTATTACAGAGCTAGCTGACTGGCTGGTATTGATCGATCAGATGCTGAAGTCCAACATTGTCACAGTCGGCGATGTAGAAGAGATCAATAGGACAGTTTCCAGGATGAAAGTAGGTGTCCTGTGCAAAGCCATAGGCAGAAGTCCCGTACACGGAGCTAGAGACAAGATCAGTTTGGATCCTTTTTGTTTATTCTAAACTACGAAAGAAGGAGGTTTAAAATCTTTCACCTGTCAAACAACTAATTAGGTGAACCTTGAAGAATAAGTGTTTTTCATTTGTATAGGACTAGGCTGATAATATCTGACTGGTTTACCAACTAAATCTGTGGCTCAGATTATATAAGAAAAGCAAAATGACAAAAAAATAAAACTGATGTCCTAAAGTTAGTCACACATTAGTGTAAGTGTAAACTAATTTTATATTTAGTGCTTTGTGTAATGTATGTTAAGTTGACTTGGTGGTGCAGTGGTTCAAAGAGCTTGGCTGCTAATCACATGATTGGTGGTTCAAACCCACCAGCCCCTGTGCAGGAGAAAGATGTGACAATCTGCCTTGGTAAAGATTTACCGGCTTGGAAACCAGTGGGCAGGTTTACTTTGTTCTGTAGGATCATTATCAGTTGAAATTTACTGGATGCCAATGGGTTGGTGTAATTTATTTTGATGTAGCATTAATTTCCTGATGTGCCTTTTCAGCTTGTGTTTCATCATTTCAAATAAGTAATGAACTTATTTATTTGTATAATCAGACCCACAGGCTTGCTGCTTCTGTTGGTAGCTGCTGTTGAGTTGGCACCAGATTCATGGGGATCCCATGTGCATTCAAGGAATCAAGACTATTGTGACCCATAGGGTTTTCATTGGCTGATTTTTGGAAGTAGCTCTGCTAACCGCAAGGTCAGCAATTCAAACCCACTACATACTCAATGGGAGAAAGATGAGGCATTCTGCTCCCACAAAGATTTACAGCCTCTGAAACCTATATGGGGTTGCTGTAAGTTGGAATCAGTTCAGTTTCAGTGGATTTGGTGTTTTTGTTGGTCTTATTCTGGAAGCTTTGTTGAAACCTGTTCTCTGACAGACCACATGTTAGGTGTAGTGAGTAGTAATCGAATCTGGGTCTTATGCTTGTTTGTTTAATTAGATATCAAACTGCAGTTGTATATAGTACATGTAATCATTGATTACCAATCTATACCAGTCTTCATATTTAGTGTGTGGTAGGTTCTGGGCTTTGTGTGGTATAAGAATACTGAAAAGATAGAAATCTGGAGTGCAGAGTAAGCCAATTCCAGCAGTTCTTCTTTCTTTAGAAGCTTTGGTGGTGTAGTGGTTGAAGTGCTTAGCTTCTAATCAAAGATCGGTGGTTTAAGTCCACCAACCGCTCCAAGGAAACAGACGGCTACAAGGCCATCTGCTTCCATAGAAAACCCTATGTGGTAGTTCTTCTCTGTCTCATGTCTCACAGGTCGCTTTGAGTGAGAATTGATTCAATGGCAGTGGTTTTTGGTTTTGGTATACTAACTTTATTAAGTGTTTGCTATGTGCTGGGCATTGTTGTAAGTGTTTTATACAGATTGTCTCATTCACTTCTTCAACAGCCTTGTGAGTCAGACCCAAAGAAGCAAACACTTAGCAGAGATATGACTGAGTCTGTAAGTAGACAACTTGCTGTAGTGAGGCACAAGATGACAAAAGTCATTGGCAAGGTGTCAGGGCAGCTAAAATGAGAAAGGGCATTACTTTTGGAGATCAAATGAATGGCATTCTTGGTAAAGGGAAGCATGAAGAACATTCGTTTCAATATTTGTGCAGCAAGGAAGTATAGTGGCAGCCAGGCAAGAAAATAGCCCAGGTGCATTGTGTGAGGGGCTTGTGAGCCCAGCAAAGCCCTTTGGACTTCAGTCTGTAAGCAATTGGGAAGCATCTTTTTTTCTTTTCATTTTGTGTGTTTGGTTACATTTTAGCTGGAAATGAATGATAATGCTCTGGCAATAGTGCATTGATGGACAAGGTGGGAGACAGGATGCTTACAGCAAGAAAAGGAGTCATCTCTGAGCGACTTAGATAATGCTGTTGCTACTGGTGGAAATGGGAAGCGAAGAAATGGCATGTGGATGAGAGTTTGAGTAATTTAGTTTTTGATATGTTCTGTTGAGGAGTCCTTCTTCTGATTAGAAGAAAGTGATTAGTATTCATTGAAATGTAGCCATGGGATTAAGGATTTGAAGGTGTGAATAATCCATCTACAAATCATACTAGAAACTCTACCAAAGAGGCTACAAAACTAGAGAATTAATGAAGAGGAAGGGCTGGGGAGAGGATCTTTGTACTACCATCTCTACTTTATAAATTGGGTTTTCTAATTGTTACGGAGTCCTGGTGTGGCACTATAGGATAAGCACTGGAC
>NW_006408531.1:1612110-1613205 GCF_000296735.1 Chrysochloris asiatica | reverse complement strand
GGTGGAGGGTCAGAGAAAAAGAGGAAAATCGCAACGAGATGGATTGGCCAAGTGGCAGCATCGAAGGACTCAAGCGTAGCAACAGTAGTGAGGTTGGCTCAGGATCAGGCAGTGTTTCATTCTGCTATGCTTATGGTCACTATGAGTCAGTACCTACTTGATGGCACCTAACAACAACAAAGTGCAGAACGGAGTCCTGGTGTGCCATTGTGGGTTAATGTGCCAGACTGCAAAGCCATTTGAACTGCAAGGTTGACGGTTCAAGCTTACCAGCTGCTCCTTAGAAACCCTAAGCAGGGTCACTATGGGTTGGAACTGACTCACCGGCACTTTATGACAGTAACAAAGTGCAGAAAATATCTAATCTGTGGCTTACTATGAGCATCACAAATTATGTATAAAAGTTCCTGACACTTGGCATATGAGGGGGCTTCTTAAAGTTCATGGAACAATTCTATTATCTTTTAATTCCATTTTTCTACAAACTTTTTAAAGATCCCCCTTATGCTCAACCAGATTGTCTAAGTTATCAATGTCCACTCTGACTACTTGTCTTCCGCATAAACCCACCGCCATTCAGTGTAATGTACAGTTGCTGTTTGATGCTGTTGAGTTAGTTCTGACTCATAGCAACACTATGTACAAAAGAATGAACACTGCTTTGTTCTGTGGAACCCTCATAATTGTTGATATTTTTGAATCTATTGTTGCATGTAAATCCATCTCATTGAGGGTCTTGTAAAATTTGTCCTTAGGTAAATGTTGCCCTCTTGATCTTTTACCTTCTCCTTTAATAAAGCATGATGTCCTTCTCTAAGGACTGGTCCCTTCTGATCACATGTCCAAAGTATATATGACAGAGTCTTACCATCCTCACTTCTAAAGGAGCATTGTGACTATGGTGTTGTCATGTGACGCTACTTCCTTTCAGTTGGTGGGCAGCTCAGAGGTGTCATCATAGAGATAATTACTTTATACTGGATCTAATCATGGAGGATGACTGAAAATACAAAGTCAAGTTGATGCAAAACCTCAACTATCACAACATCTTTCTAATTTTCTCTGCATTTTGCTAGCATCCATCTGACATCAGTG
>NW_006408531.1:1606039-1612010 GCF_000296735.1 Chrysochloris asiatica | reverse complement strand
TTGCTGTAAGTTGGAATCAGTTCAGTTTCAGTAGATTTGGTGTTTTTGTTGGTCTTATTCTGGAAGCTTTGTTGAAACCTGTTCTCTGACAGACCACATGTTAGGTGTAGTGAGTAGTAATCGAATCTGGGTCTTATGCTTGTTTGTTTAATTAGATATCAAACTGCAGTTGTATATAGTACATGTAATCATTGATTACCAATCTATACCAGTCTTCATATTTAGTGTGTGGTAGGTTCTGGGCTTTGTGTGGTATAAGAATACTGAAAAGATAGAAATCTGGAGTGCAGAGTAAGCCAATTCCAGCAGTTCTTCTTTCTTTAGAAGCTTTGGTGGTGTAGTGGTTGAAGTGCTTAGCTTCTAATCAAAGATCGGTGGTTTAAGTCCACCAACCGCTCCAAGGAAACAGACGGCTACAAGGCCATCTGCTTCCATAGAAAACCCTATGTGGTAGTTCTTCTCTGTCTCATGTCTCACAGGTCGCTTTGAGTGAGAATTGATTCAATGGCAGTGGTTTTTGGTTTTGGTATACTAACTTTATTAAGTGTTTGCTATGTGCTGGGCATTGTTGTAAGTGTTTTATACAGATTGTCTCATTCACTTCTTCAACAGCCTTGTGAGTCAGACCCAAAGAAGCAAACACTTAGCAGAGATATGACTGAGTCTGTAAGTAGACAACTTGCTGTAGTGAGGCACAAGATGACAAAAGTCATTGGCAAGGTGTCAGGGCAGCTAAAATGAGAAAGGGCATTACTTTTGGAGATCAAATGAATGGCATTCTTGGTAAAGGGAAGCATGAAGAACATTCGTTTCAATATTTGTGCAGCAAGGAAGTATAGTGGCAGCCAGGCAAGAAAATAGCCCAGGTGCATTGTGTGAGGGGCTTGTGAGCCCAGCAAAGCCCTTTGGACTTCAGTCTGTAAGCAATTGGGAAGCATCTTTTTTTCTTTTCATTTTGTGTGTTTGGTTACATTTTAGCTGGAAATGAATGATAATGCTCTGGCAATAGTGCATTGATGGACAAGGTGGGAGACAGGATGCTTACAGCAAGAAAAGGAGTCATCTCTGAGCGACTTAGATAATGCTGTTGCTACTGGTGGAAATGGGAAGCGAAGAAATGGCATGTGGATGAGAGTTTGAGTAATTTAGTTTTTGATATGTTCTGTTGAGGAGTCCTTCTTCTGATTAGAAGAAAGTGATTAGTATTCATTGAAATGTAGCCATGGGATTAAGGATTTGAAGGTGTGAATAATCCATCTACAAATCATACTAGAAACTCTACCAAAGAGGCTACAAAACTAGAGAATTAATGAAGAGGAAGGGCTGGGGAGAGGATCTTTGTACTACCATCTCTACTTTATAAATTGGGTTTTCTAATTGTTACGGAGTCCTGGTGTGGCACTATAGGATAAGCACTGGACCACAAAGTTGGTTTGAACCACTAGGTTGGTAGTTCAAACGCCACCAGCTGCTCCTTGGAAATCCTATGTAGGGTCTCTATGAGTTGGAACTGACTTCATAGCACTTAACAACAACAATCGTTATGGTTGTTTATTAGTTCTTTGCTTAAAACATATATTTTTCCTGATACTGTTACCTTTCTCTCATTCTTTATCAGTAATGTTGTTGTTCAGTGCTGTCTACGCTGACTCATAATGATCCTGTTTAGGGTTTCTGAGGAGCAGCTGGTGGGTCTGAACTGCCAACCTTGTGGTGTGCAGTCCAGTGATGATTCTACAGCGCCACACTAGGAGTCCTTATCAGTATTGTTTTTGTTGTTGTTTTGTGCCGTGGAGTCGGTTCTGACTCATAGCGACCCTGTACAGGGTTTCCAAGGCTGTAAATCTTTATGGGAGTAGAAAGCTTCATCTTTCTCCCGCAGAACGGCTGGTAGTTTCAAACTGCTGACCCTGAGGTTAGCAACCAGATTCATAACCACTACGCTACCAGAGTTGAAATCCAAAATACGAAATGTATCAGAGTATTTTTGTTTTTAAGTTTTCAAAGTGCTATAATTGAGCTGGAAGTATTATTATTATTATTAGTGTCTGTGTGTGTGAAAACTAAGGTTCAGTTAGGTGAAGTACTTCCTCGGTGAGCCAGGTAATAAATGAAGAGCTGAGATATGAACTCAGGACCTTCAGACTCTTAAGTCATGCAGTCTTTTCTATGCTACATTGTGGATGCGTGCTCTCTCCCTAACAGGAGGGAAATGACAATGACAATAACAGCAACAGTCATGATCATTTGGATGTCTGCAATACATTTTTTGTTTAATATCCATTTTCTCTGGCTTATTGGTGTAATCACAATACACATTTATTCTTAACAGATCACAAAAGCTGATTTAGAACAACGCCGTCCTCAACTGGATTATGTTTTTACATTGGCACAGAATTTTAAAAATAAAGCTTCCAGTTCTGATGTGAGAACAGCAATTACAGAAAAATGTAAGTTAGACAAGAAACTATATCATAATCTCCATTCTCTGAAAAATGGTAATACAACACATACTTAAAAAAGATTATTCAATTAAAATTAGTATTAGTTGATACTCATAATTTTATCATATGGCTTTCATTTATTTTTAAAGTATTTTATTTTTTCTGTGAACATTGTCACAATTCCCTTGTGAATTTCTGTGTTAACATTGTCACTTTTAAGCAATGACTTCTATATGTAATTTTTTCCCCCTTAATTCTTATGTTAGAATTTGTTTTAAAGAAACCAAAGAAACACAAGTTACAGGAACCCATAGGAGTGAGTCTTCCATTCTGATCTATTTGCTACAACATGATCTTGTCATACCCTTCAGTTCACATTCTCAAACTTTATCTATGAATTCTGCAAATGTTTGCTGAGCTGTATACTTGTGTGCCTGGCACTAATTTGGGGATACTTTAGTTAATCAAAAGAAGCTGTGGTGGCATTATAGGGTATACACTGGACTGCTAACTGTAAGGTCAGCAGTTCAAACCCACCAGCTGCTCCATGGGAGAAAGATGATGCTTTCTGTTCTTGTAAAGATTAATAGCCTTGGCAATCCTACTTGGGATCATTCTGAGCTCGAATTGACCCAATGGCCGTGAATTTGTTTTTTTCTAGTTAATACGAAGGAACCCTGGTAGCATAGTGGATTAAGTGGTACTAACGGAAGGTTGGTAGTTCAAACCTATCATCAGCTCTGTAGGAGAAAGATGAGGCAGTCTGTTTCCATAAAGACCTACAGCCTATGTGACATTGTGGAACAGTTCTCTGTCCTCTGAGTATGAGTCAGAATCAACTCAAAGGCAGTGGAGTTTTTGGTTACTTAATAACAAAATAAAGCAAACAAAAATAAATAAAACAATAGCAACCAAGATCCCTGTTTGGAGTTGACCTTCCAGCTCAGCAGTATCTGTGAAATCTGTGTGCAACATAAAGTCTGATGTTGCCAAGATTGGCAGTTAGGGGTTGTCACAACCTGCCCTGATCTGCTTTCATTGTGTCTCTCACCCTAGCCCCCGGCCCTGCCTGTCACCATTTTGCATTATATATGGTGTTTAAAACATCCTGACGTTTCCTAGCCTTCTAACCTTAATCTGGTTATTTCTTCCCCCTTTGCCTTTTTTACTCCCCAGGTGAGATTCTGCTTAGCAGCTAAAATGTCACCCCTGTGTGGAGTCTTTCCCACCCTTCTCTGGTCCCCGGGGAACAGAATTTTCTATCTTCAGTTCCTGCTGTGGACCTTTATTATTTTTTTCGTAACTTCATCATAGTGCTTCTCCTCCTTAGACTGTAAAAATTCACCTTTTTTTTTTTTTTCTCTTTAGGACTTCCCACAGTGCCTTGTGCAAATTAGTTAATTAAGAAATATTTGTGGCAGAGCAGACACAGGAAGAATAAATATTTGTTGTAGTATTTGTAACCTTTCTGAACTAGAAAGTCAATGATTTCCCTTGTAATGTGTATTTTGATATCAAAATAGATGTGGTAGTAACAAGGAGGTAAGTTAGCAAAGAATGTTTGGTGTCTGAAATTGTTGGTTTGTTTTTATTAAGTACAGCATTTTCCTTCCTTCTCCTTCTTTTTATTAACTGATTTATTGTGTCTATTAGGGAATCCTGGAGCAATTCCATTTTCCACATGGCAGGGGAACTACTTGGCAATGGTGAACTAGTTATAAAGTCTCCCATGGTGCTTTGTGCTACTAGCTCTCTTGTTTGTGACCACCCTCTCTGTTTGCCCTCCTCTTCTTCTAAAATGTTTTACAAGACTTCTTCTCCTGAATAGCTTCCCTTTCCAATTTGACACATTGTCTTTTCTTTTCTCTCTAAGGTTTTTTTTTTGTTTTGTATACAGATTGCATAGACTTAGTCCTTACTTAGTATATGTAAAGCCATTCTCTTTGCGGTGTACTACTATATCAACTGTCTTCAGCACTTACTCAGTGACTAGTATTATTTGCTTTTTTTTGATAAACCTTTTGTGATAGTTACTGTTTTTTTTTAATATTTACTTTTGCTTGATATCTTTAGTTTTATTTGTTTAATACTAAAGAATTCTATTAAGTTCTACAATATGATGCTTGTTAAGTATTTTTTGCTATCTACCCCCACCCAACTGGCAAGTAGGTCATTTTGATAGATTTGCATTCTCCTTTTTTCCAGTTAAAAACTTAAAAAATTTTATAAGATAGCACATAATAGATAACTCACTGAATAATTTTCAGAATGTTTTCCTTTTTTAAAAAAAATTTATTGTGAATCGAGTGATAGTTTACACGGGAGAACATCGGTTTTGCACTCATCATTTCATTGTAATGATTGCAGTCTCCTCTGTGCATTATCATTCAGCAGTATTTGTTTCTATTGTCTCTATTGTTACATTTTTCCATTTTAATTTTAAATGTAATCACAGTTTTAGGAACAAAATTAAATCAATTAATTCTTGGTTTGAAATAATCCTATATTATCCCAAAATTGTTACCAAAATGTCCCTTTTAAACTTGATTGGAAAGCTCTCTTATAGATAAGTTCTTAATGTGTTGGGTACTTAACTACAGAATTTCAACCTATTCTGCACCCAAAGCATCTTCTGGCAGCTATTTTTAATCTTCCATCTGCTTATTATTAATGCACTCTTGATGGTATTCAAAGCTATTATTTATTGGTACATTAGAAGATCACGAACTGTCCCTGAAGTCATTAATCAAGAGTTTGCACATCTTCAGTTCTCTCCTTTTCTTCATGTTAAGTGTTGAGCAAAGAGAAGAGAGGAGAAGGAGAAAGAAGAAAAGAGAGAGAAAGGGCAGGTGAAGAAACAGGAAGAACAAGAGCCATCTTTGGATTTTTATAGTGAAAAACTACTGACCATAATGCATCTGCCTTGGCATGGTACTGTAGGATAAGCACTGGACTGGTAACCACAAGATTGAATGTTCAAATCCACCAGCTGTTCCTTGGAAACCCTTTGTAGTTTTGCTGTGAGTCGAAACTGACTAGATAGCACTTAACAAAGACAGTGAATCTGCTTTTTTTTTCTTTATTGTTTCTCTTGAATTTGAATATGTGAAATACTTTGGTTTTTAGAGAATTTTCATGCTAGACTAAAACAAAAGTGAAAAGTATTCTTGCTTTGATTTTAAATGAAGACTACCTCAGAGAATCTTCTTTGAAGATGACAAAACGCTAGAAGTTCTTAAAGAGTTCTGTAATCAAGAACTCCTAACTCTTTTATTTTCATCAAACTAGATTTCATAAGTAACAGAGCAGGTAGGAAATGATCTTCTTTATTTTATTTTTTGCTTTACCAGTTTATACTATATAATAGAGTTATCACAATAATTCTATTGTGAGACAGTTTCAGTTATTTAAAATAGAGTTTGGTCTAAGATTTTTCTCTCAAGCAAGGGCTCAGAAATGTATCAGTTTGTGTAGTGTGGCAGACATATCTCAAAATTCCTTTATTTTATGTAATTAAAAAAAAAAAA
>NW_006408531.1:1594755-1602839 GCF_000296735.1 Chrysochloris asiatica | reverse complement strand
GGAACCGACTCAACGGCACTTAACAACAACAACAGACTTGCTTACAGTATCAGACATCTTTATCTTCATCTGGTCGTGTTCTGGTTAGCTTCAAAATTCCTTTAAAGTGTATGTGTCAGCATATCATCTTTTTCTTCTCACTTTATAGGATTCTTTATGGTAAGTTTGGTTTCAGGTATTTTATCATTGACCTGATGATAGTTACATTTAGGCTTTATTTTTCATACCCCCCTCCATCCCCAGTGGACAAGGTCCAGAGCCAGTGGGAGAGCACTCAGCATGGCGTGCAGTCCCGGCAGCAGCAGCTGGAGGCCATGATCATTGACAGTTTGCAGTGGGATGACCACCGGGAGGAGACTGAGGAGCTCATGAGGAAGTACGAGGCTCGACTCTACATTCTTCAGCAAGCTCGCAGAGATCCATTGATCAAACAGATTTCGGATAACCAAGTAAGACTCACTAGATATTTTCTGGCAAAATCGTTCAGTTGGGTGCACATTTTTCTTTCTTTCCATTGTTAACTAAAATTTTAAGACCCTGATCCAGTGTTTTCCCAAGTTCTTAGAATATATACCAAGATTTATGTTAAGTATTTGACCAAGAAGATTGAAAAACATTTGAAGGTGCAGCATACAGAACTGTGTATATGAAATGTTTAGCTTGCAATGTGTTTTGCAAATGGAGCAGCCATACAACCAAGCTCTAGGAATAAAACATTATCAGCATCCCTATGACCCTCATTTGTTCCCTTCCTTTCCTATCCTGAAGGCTCTTTGTTTTTTGTTTTTAAGTTTTTATTGTGAATTGAGTGATAGTTTACATGGGAGAACATCGGTTTTTATACTCATCATTTCATTGCAATGATTACTATCTCCTCCATGCATCATCATTCAACAGTATTTGCTTCTATTCCCTCTCTGGTTTTTTTGGGGGGGCGTGGAGTAGGGGGGTGGGGGTGTACACAAAAATACTCAGGAATATATAATCATTTAAACAACAAAAGGGCACATTCTGCAAGCCTGCTTCCTGACCACCAGCACACAGCCTTTCTCTTCCCATGAATCTAGAGTCCTCAGCTGCTCCCTCTCTCCATGTCCTCATCTCTGCTTGCATCTCTGGTGTCACTGCTTCTCTGGATAGGATCCCACATTCCACTAATGCTCTTCTCCTTGATGGTCCTAGGGTCCTTCCTGGACTGTAAGATTAACTAATCCCTCATTTTTTTATAAAACTTCTTCCTTTACAGTGGTGACAGTCGCAATTAGCCATGATAACTATTACTCACTATTCAATCATAGGAATCTTATCCCCATCTCTTTTTATCTATAAAAATTTCCCAGACTGTCACTTGAGGGCTACTATAGTGAGCAAATCAGATAATAAGTTTAATGGTTTTTAATACCTACCTTACAAAATCACTTTATTCAATAAGATAATGGCAGGAACCTTTTTTGTGACTGGTTAAGTATAGAGCTAATGATCTGGAATGTTATAGTATTTTAAATTCTGTATACAGTAATAGAAAATATTCTTGAATTGATGGTGGTGATGTTATACTTTGGTATAATAGTTATGTGCCCTTTGAATAGCATAACATGTAAGTGTGTATTTTTGAGGAATATAATAAAGAATATGTGACAAGGAAAATCCTCAACATGAACACATGTTAACTATTCTTCACAAATATAAACTTTCCATGGTTGCAATTTAGAGAAAGCATTTGGCCCGGCATGCTAGTTTCCTGGGTCATTCTCTCTGTTTATGATGCATGTTGATTGTTTTCATTAATAACTCAAAGGTAGGAGTCAGCAAAGCTCTTGGAGGCTTAACTAGTGAAATACAATAATAAAAAGTAGCAGCAGAGCTTAAATCATATTCAAAATTATTTCTAATCAATAATGTAGTCCTTGTTTTTGGAAACTTTAGGATGGATTTTTCTTTTTTTTTTTAACAATTGCTCCAGAAAAACATTAATGGAATAATCTTTTATCAATTAGATCTCAGTGACTCAGAGATGGAAAAAGTATACTGCCCTTGAAGTAGGAACCAACACCTATTAATATATATTCAACATTGGTTTAGCTATTGAAGCAAACTGTTAGTAAACCTTGCTTGGTAGCTTGATCCATCCTAGCAGTCAATTTTGTAAACGTACACCATGATTCAGGGGCAAGGAGGTAGGAGACTTCCTCGTTGTCAGCCCTTCCCATTTCTCCAAACACAGATGGAAGAACTCTACAGGACGTTCCCACCTCTTGCCTGCCAGTTTGTCATGAGGAGAAGGGTCTGTGTGGTCACTTGTTGACCCTCCCAGTTTTCCTTTGGACTCTTTTGTTCTTTGGATTCTCAAGACTTTCTGGGACTTGTTTGAATTTCTTCTTTCAATTAAAGAATCAGGTAGAGAGAGAGCAATCTCTTCTGAATGTTAACGGATAACAATGTTGGATAATAACCCAACAGATAACATTTATCTTTGTGCACATTCCATAATCAAAACAAATCCAAAGATGGGAATTTCCAAAAATCCAAAAATTACAGTTGCAAATGGTAGAGTCTCAATTCTATGGAATTGACATAATTTATTCCTTTTACAAACTCTCTGTCAGTCTATTGTATGTGGTGACTTGTGCATTGCTATAATGTTGGAAGGTGCACTACTGGTATTTTAAATACCAGTAGAGTCACCAATGGTGGACAGGTTCCAGTGGAGCTTCTAGATTAGACAGAGTAGGATGGAAAGCCTGGAAATGTATTTCTGATTTCAAATTGGTCAATGAAGACTCAATGGATCATAGGAGAACATTGTTGAAGACGTGCTGGAAGGTGCGTTCCTTAGTTGGAAGACACTACAGTGACTGCAGAAATGGACACAGACACACTAAAGAATATGAAGAGAGTGCAGGACACAGTGTCAGTCTGTTTTACAAAAGGTTGCCTTGAGTTGGTGCTTACTCTGTGGCAATTAATAACGGCAATAGTGCATTTATTCCTAATTGAACAGCTTTCTAAAGGAACAGATGTTTAACAGAAAGAACAGAAGAGACAGATGATTTGGTGAAATAAAATGTATCAAAAAGAAAAGATGACAGTCTTTCAGTATCACTGATGTACACGATCACTTTCTTATTTTCCTTTTCACTTCTTGAATCAGAGTTTGTCTCATGTTTTTTGTTTCTTTCTTTCTTCCAATATTTGTCAAAACATTACAAACTGCTCCCCTCCCAGAAGTGATAATATTAGTTACTTAGCAACTAATTGAGCAACTAACTCTAACAATTATGCCTGAAATTGCACCTTAGATATTGCTTCAGGAAATGTGCCCCGGTGATGGTGTCGTCATGGCGTTTGAGAATGTCCTGCAGAAACTGCTGGAGGAATATGGTAGTGATGACACAAGAAATGTGAAAGAAACCACTCAGTACTTAAAATCCTCGTGGATCAATCTAAAACAAAGGTAACTTTACAGCCCTGGCCCATAAATGTAGGTTGTCAAGTGGAGGCTTTCATTGCTTTGACTTTCTGATGGGGACTTTAGAAACACAATTAGTAATTCTTCTTACTATTGTAGCATGCCAAATGAATATTACCATATTTAGAATGGGATACCTACTTGAATGAAATTTCTACTTTGAGTAAGTCTAAACTTTGCCATTTATCACTTTCTTTATTGTACATTTCCTTCACTTCTCAGTACTTCCTAGAATCATTGCATTAGTTCACTGATGGTAAGGAACCCTTGGGTATTTATGGATTAATATGTTATTGGACTGGACATCTTCAGTTGAGGACTAGACAAATTTAGATCTAACCCAGACTCCTGAAATATGCAGTGTATATTTTGGGCTTTGATTATTTTATTTTATTTTATTTTTACCGTTACTCTGTCTCATCAGTCAGTTTGGAACAGTCCAAAATAGCATAAGTGTGTATAAGAGAGACTTTTTTGTTACTTGAACACCTAGGATTTAGGAACTGTAAACAGTAGTTAGCATCACTTTAAATTTGCATATTTATATTCATCATCAGTAGAAAAAGTGTTTACTTCATGCATAGTACTGGGAATGTCTGTGTCTACATATCTTTAAATATTCAATTGCAACTGCCTAAAAGCTAATTTGATATCAAAACATAATTTGCAGTGAATAAAATGGATACTATTAGAACATTTTGTTATATGTTACTGATTATCAAATCTGATTAAACATTTAATAACAGTTTGAGATGGAGAATTTTTTCATATATATATATATTTACTTAGCATAATTTTAATGATATGTGTGGGTAGAGACACATGCTAATGATATTATAATGACTTTGCCATGTCAAAAGGTCACACAAAGGACAGATCTCTCCTCTCTGTGCCTGCTTGTCCATGTCATTACCTACAGGGTGTATCTGTGTTTTTGTGGTTTTTTCCCTTTCTCCTTTATTCTTTTTTTTTTTTTCAACTTTTCTTGTGAATTGAGTGAAGGTTTATAGAGCAGATCATCAGTTTTGCAGTCAACAAATCATGTACTTTGTTTCATTACAATGATTGCAATGTCTTCCATGTACCATCAGTTCACAGTGTTTACCTCTATTCACTTTTAACTTTTACATGCCTGCCTTTGTCTCCTGCTACCTTCATCTTTCCTCTGCCAACCTCCCTCTTGTTTATGTAGCTATGCATGTTGCCTTACCCTGGTACACACACATTCATGTATGTACACATTGAGTATACCAATTGCTTCTTGCCAGCACCACAGCATTTTGAAAAAAGAAACAGAGCAGAATAGACAGTGTTGGTTTATTTATTTTTAGTTAGCATCCCTAAAACAGATTCTTTGGACACTCAACAAGGAGACTAGCATGTAAATGTAAATATGTTGCTAGAGTTACCTAGGATATTGGAGGGAATAAGACTCTGGTAGCAAATATAAAACTTCATATGGGGTTACTGCTAAATAGCTATAATCTTTCTAGCATTTTTTTTTTTTTTTTTAGTACAACTATTTTCTTTTGCTGTACCTGCTTATTTGGATATAGTAAGAATTCTGTAACTAGGCAGGGAAGGTGAATGTAAAACAAGTTTAATGCTAAGAGAGAGTCATTAGGCATACTTTATGTGTTTTCAAAAATTCCATATGTCAGAGTTATGAATATTTTTTTCTGCTGTAAACAATACCAGAGAAATTGATCATTTAGGAATGTTGGCCTGCTTTATTTAGCACTGCCAATTTTTTTTTTAACTCTTTTAAAATATTTTAAGACTGCCTCCAGCAGCAGTTACATTCAATGGAAAAGGCAATTACCAATGAATTCTATATGCAGGTGATCTTTCTTTTGTCATAGCTAAAGACAACCACTATGCTCTAATTTCATTGTAGTTACAAGTAGTTGGCCGTATTATTTTTTTTCTGCATTTGATTTAGGGAGCGGGAATAAGTTCCTGTACTACTATTTAGGCATGATTTTCGGACACACCTAAGTGTACTGTTACCTACAAAGCAGGGAAGATACAGAAAAATTGCTGCTTATAGGATCCCTTTGTGAGTAACAGCGAACATTTCTCTGTTGAGGACTTTCTCTTTGAAACACAATATTTATCATTTCTAAGTGTTACAAAAGAAGTTCTTTCTAAACATACAAATCTTTCCTCCTCAAAGTATGTGAAAATATTTTAAACTGTTTTGTGAGTAATTGGGATTGTGGTTGCAAATACTGAATGGTTGGGTAATGTCAAGTTGATTCCAACTCATAGTGATTCCGTGTGACATGTTGTTGTTGTTTAGTGCCATCAAGTCAGTTTCAACTCATAGCAAGCCTGTATAGGGGTTCCAAGAAGAAACTGGTGGATTTGAACTGCCAACCTTGTGGTTAGAAGTCCAGTGCTTATCCTATAGTGCCATGCCAGGACTCCCCATGTGACATACCACAGCCCAAATTAGATGCTATATTGTTGACCCTGACTATCGCCTGGTTGTCAGAGTAGAAATGTGCTTCATAGAGTTTTCAATGGCTGCTTTCGTAGAATTAGATTGCCAGAGCTTTGAAGATCCACAGTGGCTCTGGACGGACTTGGAATTCTCCCCTTTCTGGCTAGTAGCTACACATGGTCATCATTTGCTTGATCCAGGGAGTTCAATAGCACAGTCAAGTAATAACTAACTTTTTTTAGTAACCTTTAAATAATGTTTTTCATGCCATGAAGAATTGGCAGTAAGTTCATTCAGGCTGTTATGCATTGAGAGATTTTGTGTCTTATTTTAGAGTATAAGTTTTGTCAAGGGCTTTTCTAAGTAAGAACACCACACGTATTCTCTCATTCATCCTGGCTGAGTTAGGACTTGAACCCATGTGTTTTTATTTGCAGTCAGGCCCTTACCTTCCTTAAAAAAAGAATGATTTCATTTCTATCTTTGCTTTAAGAAAGTCTGCTATTAATGATGGTTGCTCTCTCTACCTGCCTCTTGTATCTGTTCGTGATGCCACTTACAGACTCTTGTCTGTGTTGAGTTGAGAAAGTAGAATGTCCTCTGTTATCAGCAATGGAAGGAGTGGGTGTATGGCCATTGTGCCTTCTGTCATGGCACATTACCATGCACTCGTCCTAGCTGCCAGCCATGGTCTACATCCACATCATTGTCAGTTAGCAGAATTCCACAGTAGTGCATGGCGTACTGTGAGTGTGGCATGCTGTGTGAAGCCTGGTGGTTACCAAAGGAAAGCTTTTGTACAAATCACAACTGATCTATGTAATTTAACCATTCACAGTTACAGGCCCGTGATCCCTCTTCTATAATGCCCAAACCTCACAAGCTCTAATAATAGAGAAGTCTGAACTGACATGAGGCTATTTATTAGTCCTTATTTATCATGATAGTGTGAGTAGCCTATCTCCTAACTGCAGACATATGAATGTTTGGTTGTTACCCTAGGTGCTTTGGAGTATTATATAATATAGAAACCGTGACAATATTTATTTTCTAAAATACAAAACTTACTTAATCCTGAAGTGTAACTGACTCCCAGTATTTTGAATTCTGTAAACAGTAGGCTCATCTCCAATGTTTCTAATCAATCTACATGTCTTGGCAGCTATTCATTTTACCTATGAAAATTTTTTTTATTTTACTTAGCTGTTGGATAAGCACTTGATTGCCAGCAACAAGGTTGGTGGTTCAAACCCACCAACTGCTCCTTGTACACACTATACAGAGTCGTTCTGAACTGGAACTGACTTGACATCGTAAACAGTAATGATAACTAGGTAATTTGTGTGTGTGTGTGTGTGTGTGTGTGTGTGTTAATTGAGATAGTAATAATTTAAATGCAAGTATAGTTACTTTTGGAATATGGATAACAAAAATATAAAATATATATGCACCCATATACACACAGAGTCCTGGTGTGGTGCTATAGAATAAGCACTAAATAGCTAACCACAAGGTTGGCAGTTCAAACCTACCAGCCACTCCTTAGAAACCCCATGCAGGGTTGCTGCTATGAGTCGAAACCGACTCAAGGGTACTTAACAACAACATATACGCACACAGATATTCACACATACATATACACAATCACACATATATGCATATATCGAGAGAAAGTGCAAGCTTATGTAGGTATACACATATGCACACAGTTATCTTGCTGAAATATTGTAAAGTAAATAAAGCAATGTAACTATGCTATAAAATTGTCTTTTAGATAATTAATCACTGGGTATTTTCTTCTTTCCCATATTAATCCCTAAAGTCATAATTACCTTATCTATTTTAAGGTATTTCTAGATTTGGTTTGTAAAGACAAACGAGAAAACACAATTATTTCTGATAATATCTGAGGATCTATGGTTAAAATCTAAAGCTATTCACTATCTGTTTGAACTTTGAGCATGTATTTCAACTCACTGCATCTCAATTTGCTAGGTCCTAAAGTGCAGAACATAGAAATCAAATTGACAACATCTGTGGAAAGAGATGATGGAAAAGCTCCGTATCATCAGTCAAAACAAGGCCAGGGGCAGACTGTGGAACAGACCATCAATTACTGATATGCAAATTCAAACTGAAGCTGAAGAAAATGGAAACAAGTCCACGAGA
>NW_006408531.1:1588037-1591364 GCF_000296735.1 Chrysochloris asiatica | reverse complement strand
CTCCATGCAACAACAGTTATCCCACTTCCTCCCTATGATTCTTATTTCCATTCCACCCTCCTTCCCAGCTCTTGTAAAGTTTGTACTCAGGTGAATGTTGCCTTCTTGATCTTGAAGGGTTGAGCATTCCATGGTGAGCATCCCTTACTAGTGTTGTTGTCTCCCATATATACCTCCCTACTGTTTGGCTGGAATTGGGTCATAAAGGTAAGTTCCATTCCAAACCTGAAGAGTGGTTGAGGGCCATAGTCTAGGGTTCTTCCAATCTTTTTCTGACCATTAAACCCAGTCATTTAAAAAATAAGTTTGAGTTTTGTTCCACATTTTCTCCTACTCTATCTGAGACCTTTTAATGTGATCCCTTTAAGAGCAGTTGCTAGTGATAGCCAGGCACCATCTAATTCTCTTAGTCTCAGAGTCATGGTGACTGATGTTCACATGTTCCATTGGTCCTTTAGACTAGTTGATTCCAAGTTCTTCCAAATTTCTTGACAAAGATGAATGAATGCTTTCAGAATTGCCTTCTTTTGTTGAAACATTAATGGTTTTCCATCACTTCCTAGGGCTTTGTTTTTCACCAGCGCTCTTCAGTGCAGCTTGGACTTCTTCCTTCACCACCATTACCTCTAGATCATATCTTACCACCTGAAATGGTTGAGTGTTTGCCCATTCTTTTTGGTGTAGTGACTCTGTGTATTCTTTCCATCTTCTTTCGATACTTCCTGTGTCATTCTGTATCGTTCCCATAGAAGCCTTTAGTATTTCAACTCAAGGTTAAAGTTTTTCCTTCAGTTCTTTCAGCTTAACAAATGCCAAGTATGTTCTTCATTTTTGGCTTCCTAACTCCAGGTCTTTGTACATTTCATTATACGTAATACTTTGTCTTATTGAACCTTCCTATAAAATCTTAACGTTCAGCTCTTTTCATAATTTCTTTCATTAGCTTTAGCTACTCCATGTCCAAGAGCAAGTCATTGAATCTCTCTTGATATTAGTTTTGGTCATTTCTTTCTTTCCTGTGTTTTGAATGACTTTTTGCTTTCTTTGATGTCTTTGATATCATCCCAAAACTTGTCTGATCTTCAGTCATTAGTCATTCATTGTTCATTGTGTCAAATCTACTCTTGAGATGGTCTCTTAATGTAGGTGTTCTTTGGCTCTTATTTATTTGTTCTTTGGCTCTCATTTATTTGTTTGGATTTTCTTCAGCTTCAGCTACAAGTTTCTTATAAGCAATTGATGGTGTGTTTTGCAGTCAGTACCTGGCTTTGTACTGACTGATGATAATGAGCTAGTTGATTTGCTTCTGGTATATTCCATCTGGAACTGTCTATGTGTATAAATCACTGTTAATGTTGTTGAAAAAAGGTGTTTCCAATGAATAGATTGTTGGTCTTGCGATATTTTTCTTGTGATCTGTAGCATCATTTCTATCACCAAGAATGTATTTTCAACTATTGATCTTACTTTTTTCCCCTCAGCTTTCACCTTCTAATAATCACTAATAATCAATGCATCTTGTCTGTATGTTTGATGAATTTCAGACTGCAGAAATTGATAAAAAATCAAATTGCTTCTTCTTTGGCATTAGTGGTTGGTGCATAAATTAGAGTGTTAGTTGTATTAACTGGTCTTCCTAGTAGTTGTATGGATATTATCCTATCACTGACAATAATGTACTTGCAGGAGAGATATTGAAATGTTATGTTTGATAGTGAATGTGATGCCATTGCTCTTCAATGTTCATTCCTGGCACAGTAAACCAGAGGATTATCTGATTCAAAACTGTACAGTACCAGTCCCTTTTAGCTCACTTTGTTGTTAATTGCTATTAAGTGCCCTCAAGTCGGTTCTGACTCATAATGATCTTGTATAGGGTTTCTGAGAAGCAGCTGGTAAATTTGAACCTTAAGGTTCAAACCAACCTTAAGGTTGAGTGCATTTCCTGCAGCTCTGCCCCAGCTCACTAATGCCCAGTATATCAATTTTCAAGCATTCCATTCCATTTTTGACAACTCTGAATTTTCCTAGATTTGTACTACATACATTCCATGTTCCTATTGTTATTGGATTATATGAAGAAAAACATGGCATCAGGATCAGAGGAAGACTCATTAACATCTGCAATATGCAGATGACACAACCTTGCTTGCTGAAAGTGAAGTAGACTTGAAATATTTACTGATGAAGATCAAAGAGCACAGCCTTCAATATGGATTGCATCTCAATGTAAAGAAAACAAAAATCCTCACCAATGGATCAATAAACACCATTCTTATCAATGGCGAAAATACTGAAGTTCTCAAGGACTCCATTCTTCTTGGATCAACTATCAGCACTCATGGAAGCAGCAGTCAAGAAATCAAACGACGTATAGCATTAGGCAAATTTGCTGTCCCAAGTATATGAGATGAATTCTTGCCATCTTTGTATCTAAGGAGCATTAAAAATCCTAGTTTCCTCTAATAAGGATCCCTGGTTAGTGTAGAGGGTTATGTGTTGGGCTGCTAGCCTCAAGTTTATCAGTTCAAATCCACCAGCCACTCTGCAGGAGAAAGATGAGGTTTCTGCTGCCCTAACGATTTCCAGCCTTGGAAACCCTATAGAGGGTCACTATGAGTTGGAACTGACTTGATGGCACATGGCAGTAGTAGCAACAATTTCCTTTAACATAAGCTATAATAAATCTGTCACCTAGGGGTGTCCTTAAATCTTTTGTGGGAAGCTGTGTATATTTTTATCTGACCATTTCTTGCATTAAAGACTTCTGTAGTCTGTTATTTTTTTCAGTTTGAAATAAAATCTTTTATTCTTTTAACGGATCCTTTCTTCAACTTCAGCTTTGATGTCTTTTAAGTTTTCAGTCTATCCTCTTTTTTTTAATATAAAGATTATTTTTAGGTTGAAAAAGATTTTTAAAGCATCTCTGTCTTTGTCTTGTAGCCACAAATTCCTAACTTAAAGCACTTCCTTTTTCTGTTAAGAGTGCTCCTACCCCTGTTTTCTCTTGTTACATTTTCAGGACTTCCTCCAGCTCTCTTATGATCTTTCTTGATCCAAAGCAGCCAGAGTTGCCAAATGTTGATGCTGCCTTGATAATCATAGAGTAATGTAAATTTAGTGCTGGGTTTAGCTTTGGTATTGTCCACACTATTGCTCCCCAGTCTTTGGCTATCTCCCTACTACTCATCTGGTGTCTTCCCATCAGGGGCATTGTATTTACATGCACTTATTCTTACATGAAGCACACTTTGAAGCTAGGGATGGAGGTGAGAAGACAGGGACTCTTCCTGCAGGTTTATAATTTCTGTGATGGATAATGTAGTT
>NW_006408531.1:1578186-1587697 GCF_000296735.1 Chrysochloris asiatica | reverse complement strand
TGGCTAGAGTCTGATCCTCAGAGCCTATGGTTTGGATGGTCAACAACTTTTGGGCCCACAGGGGCTTGGCCTCCTGACCGGATCTGTGCTGTCTGCATCTGAGTCCTCCTTTTTTATTGATTGTTTAAGGGACGCTGCCTGTCTTAGGTGGTCAGTGCGAATTCCTCAGTCTTACCAGTCATCGAGACTCATTGTAGCATGGCAATGTCTCTGTCTTAAGTAGCCGAGGTTCCACATGAGATAATGTAGTTTTTAACGGACCTCTGTGTCAGAGTAGAATTGTGCTTCAGAAGGTTTTCAATGGCTGATCTTTCAGAGGAAGATCACCGCGTCTTTATTCCAAGACAGTTTTGGGTGGACTCAAATGCCTACCCTTTCAGTTAGCAGTGGACAGTGTTAATGATTTGCACAACCAGCAACTCTCCACCCTAAATTGTTGTCAGGTGTCATTGTTTTGGTTCTGACTCATAGCAACCCTATGTAAAACAGAACGAAACACTGCGCCACCCTGCACCCTCCTCACAATCCATTCCATGCCCAGGCCCCTGTTACAGTCACTACATCTATCAAGTGCATCACTGCAACAATAATTAGTATTAACAAAAAAATAATAAGAACAAGCATTGGTGAGGTTGTGTAGAAACTGAAATCCTCATCCAGTGCTGTATTGATGGGAATGTACAGTGGTGCAGTGGATATGGAAACGAATCTGGAAATCCCTCAAAAAGTTAAATACAGATTTGCCATATGACCCAGCAATTAACATTTCTAGTTCCACTCGAGACACTTGGAAGAAAACATGTAAGCAAATACATATATACTAATATTCACTACATCATTATTTATATCAGCCAAAAGATGGAAACAAAGTAAGTATCCTTCAACAGCTAAAAGGATAAGCAAAATGTGGCACCTACATGTATTTTTACATAGTAAAACTAATAAGTACATAAGGAACTTAACTAGATCCATATAGGAGCCATTCAGAATCATAGGTCTAGAAGATAAGAGCACCAAATCCTGGAGGGTAAACAGAAGTTAATCATGTGGGAAAGAAAAGAATACCAGGGGTTGGGATGGAGGAGGGATATTTAAGGTAAAGCAATCAAGAAATCTTTGGACGTGAAATCTTTGGAAAAGATAGCAACCTCTTTGAGGATTCTGAATGAGTTCATTTTTGTAAAAAGGATATGAGACTTAGAGTAATGGGTGGTTTGGGGAGTGGTGAGCATGAGTCAGGTCATGGAACACTTGGTGTGCTAAGATGAGAAGGAGGTTTAAGGATGATGGAAGTGGTGGTTGGAGAGCAAAGGCAATGTGCTCCTGCGTTCATAGCTAGTCCGCGTAGGCCTTGCCCTCCCTTGATCCAAAACCCATATTCTTTTGCTACAAAATGAATAATCGGTATCTCATACATTGTCCAAATGTCTTCTGGTGAAGTTTCCTACAAAATTAGTTTTTAAAGCAGACTCTCTTTTCCTACTGATGGCATGTATAACATTTGAGATATAGCCTTCCACAAGAAATAGCCTAGTCTTTGGATTTGAAGTGTTCTGCTGGTATCAAAGAACACCCTGGGTATTACCTTACAGTGTGGGGCACAGGCTACATGTTCCTTCTGCTGTTAGCCCACTTTACCTTTGAAGTATCACTTTAGGGTTCCTACCTCCTTTGCTAGCCTAGCCCTTTATCTTTGCTGTGTCCATACATTTCTTCCTTGTATACAGGCTCTGCTACCTTCACCCTTATATTTACTAGACATTTGCATCTTTCCCTCTAGTCTGAGCTACATGGATAGTGGCAGTGCAAGTCATTTTAGTTTGACTGCTAACCTAAAGGTTGCCAGTTTGAACCCAGCCAGTGACTTGTGGAAGACAGACTTGGCAAATTGCTTCCATTAGGATTATAGGTGGCATTCCTCTCTGTAACACATGAGGTTATGATGAGTTGGAATCGATTTGATGGCAGTAGGAGGCTATTTTGTTTTTTTCTCTCCCCTAGTCTGGGCTTTCTCAGGGTTTAATAGACTTGTTTTATGAATATCAGTTTTTAACAGTACATTGCCATATAATCTATCATGTGCATATGACTATTATTTAAAATTAAGGAACTGATTACTATATATGTATATATATTTTAAATTATTTTTCTCTCCACAAATAGCACGTCCTTGTAAATAATGTACAGACACAGATAGTGAGTGGAAATGATGAGATTTATGTTAAAAAGTTCTGGCAGCATCTTGTGATTTTTTCCGAAGTGAATTTCAGCTTCATATAATCATTGCAAAATGAACTTTGGAGTGTGTTAATGTAATAAAGGTGTAAACTATAATTGGAAAATAAACAGTTCAAAGTGCACTTGATCTGGAGCAGTTCGTAGCTGGACCTGAGAGCTCTGAGGGACTGTTACCTCAGTGGGTGGGGACCCTTGTCCAGTGGCTCCTGTGTGTCCCCACTGTGCCTGTACCAGTCCCACTTGGAGCCAGGTGGCAGGGTGATGCACTGCCGTGGTGACCAGCTGGACCCATTTTGTGTGAACGAGAGACACAGGACCCCTCTGTGCTCTAGGCTGTCATACGTGTCCCAAGGTGTCCACATGGGCAGGACTGTTAAATGGGGCAGAATGTGTGCAGCTGAGGCCACTTACCTCTTGGCCTGGGGTGTGTAGGCCCACACTTCCTGGGCTGGGGCTGGTCGCCCTGGTGAGGGATGTTTTTAGAGTGGAAGAAGTGATATCCTCCTGTGTTGGAGAGAGCAGTTAGCAGAGCAGAGAGGATACCCTGCTGGGAGATGGGCTGCTATGGAAACTCCAGTGAAGGCTGGCCAGGGTTTGCTGCTGGGAGCCCAACTCTCATGTCCACAAGCACCAAGACAAAGACTTCACATTCCACACACACTCACACTCACACTCACACACACACACACACACACACACGAAGAAAAGGATTGAAGGTATCAGTGGGTAAAACAACAATGGTATAAGTAAACTTATGTAAGTAACACTCTTGGTTGAGTGGTATGTGAAATCTTGTGTTACACGTTATTTATGTAAAAATATGGATATGTAAAATGAAACCATTGACTTTGCTAAATTTTATAATTACTGAATTTTATATGTTGAGCGTTCTTAAATAAGAGTTGTCTGTTCATGGTTGATTAATTGTGCATATGTGTTCTTTATTTTTTAACACTTTGCTCTCAGTAGTTTTTAGGCATAGCTTTTATTTGGTACTGTTCATATGTATTGTCTTGATATTTAAAAATAAAAAATTATGGAAGGGTTCAGGGGAAATATAAAATACTGACAACTATCTAAACTCTATTGGAAATTTTCTTAAGTTTAGAAATGAGTTTGAAAAATGTATGTATATAATTAAAAAAAACTTGTTAAAGTCCTGACAGGGTTTCTAACAAAATACAATAGTTTTCTCTCTGCTTTTTCCCTTGAGGTTATTACTGTTTCTACATTTCTACATTTGTACATTTTCATATTCTGGTCTCTTTCAGTTCATCGATATTAACATCCTATTTTGGTCAATTCATATATAATTTTCTTATGCTCCCTCCTCTTGCCCCTTTCCTCATCTTTAACTTTTTATACATATATTCATTGTTGCCTTTACTACGCCTATGCAAACATTATTAACAACCTAGCACTGAGGTTTCCTCTTTGTTTTAGTTGTAATTAATAACTGCCATGTTTGTTTAATGCTCGATTTTCCTTGTACCTATTACTAATTCCTCCCACCTTTTCCAATGGCCTGACAGTCTAATTTTCAACAGAATCAGCCACTCTCAGCAAGCTGTCACTCCGAATATTTTCCCCCTGAAGAAATTCGCTTCTAGAGACCTGCTTTCTAGACCTCCTGCATGGTCATCCTTTTCGGTATTTTCTTTGCCTTTTTCCTAGTGTGAGTTCCTATTTTCTGAATCCCATGAGTTTTGTTATTTTCTCATTTTTTCAGAGTGGGTTATTTGTGAGTTTTGTCCTCTGAAAGCCAGAACGCATGGCAGACGGCATAACGGGAACAGCTCTCATCTGCTCTAGCCTCAGTTCTTCACTCTTGTCTGAGGTCTCCTGGCCCCAGTAGCAGAGGTCCTTGTGCTTCTCCCTTGTGTTGGGGCTTTTGTTTTTATGTGTCTCATACCTTCTTCTTTCTTGATTTACACACTGAGTTTTATGGGAGCTATTTCATAATAGCTTCTTGAAAAATGGTATGCAGGAGGGAATTACTAAGGTATATCATGTGTAGCACTGTCGGTTAATGCGCCAGACTGCAAAGTATTTGAATTGCAAGGTTGGTGGTTCAAGCTCATCAGTCACTCCTTGGAAACCCCATACAGGGTCGCTATGGGTTGGAATTGACTCAACGGCAGTTAACAACAACAATAACAATTATGTGTAGATTGTCAGCATTCTAAAAAAATGATTATAATATTGTCATAAGAACTGTGAGGATACAAGAATTGTTCTTTGCCTATAGAAAACTTACAGACAAGGTGGACTTGCAAAAAGCCTATATGATGAATGAAAATTTATGAATGAAATATAATCAGCGTCCAAGGGCTTTTTAAGGAGACATGTGATTGATTTCTTTATAAAAAGTATTACTGAACTTTTTTGGACTCAAAAGCATGGAAATCAAATTGGGAGATGTTCTGGAAATGGCAGTTCTGAACCAATAAAGGCTGGGTAGGGTTTTGATCATTCGAAATGATAGGAAGGACATTGTGTGTTTGTGTGTATGTGTGTGTGTGTGTGTGTGTGTGTGTATAAGTAAAGCAACACATTGCAATAAGTATGTTTTAGAGAAAAAGGAGCAACGCCATTTTGACCAGCACAGTTAAAAAAGTAAATTGGTGATAGATTATGGAGGACATTGAATTTCAAGCTATGTAATTTGAATTGGTGGGTTATTTATGTTTTTATTTTTGATGTAAAAGATGGTATGAGGCCGATGACGTTCCAGAGTGTTGAATACATGGATTCATAGTATGGAGTGTTTTGTGTCTGGCTTTTTTCACTTAGCAGTGTGCTTTTGAGACCCCATCTGTGTTGTTACATCTGTCGGTTTGTTTATTGTATTTTTGAGTAGTATTCCATTGTATGCATATACCACTGTTTCTTTATTTGTTTACCGGTTGACATCATTTAGGTTGTTTCCAGCTTTTGGCCTTTACAAATCAACCTTCCATAAACATTTGAGTACAGATTTATGCTTTAATTTGTCTTGAGTAATGACGTACGTTGCTATTGCTCAGCCGTCTCGTAAGCAAGCGTAACTTATAACAGATTGCCAAATCATTTTTCAGAGTGACTGCCATTTTCCATACCTACCTGCAATATACAAGAGCTTTATTTGCTCTCCATCCTCATTTGCACTTGATGTAGTCATTTTGTTAAATCCACTCAAATATGTAGTGATGACTTCCTGGTGTGGTGCTGTGGAATAAGCACTGGACTGCTAACCACAAGGATGGTGGTTCTAACCCTTCAGCTGCACCTCACAAACCCAGTACAAGGTCCCTATGACTTGGAACCAACTGGACAGCACTCAACAACATCAACAATATATTCTCATACCTCATTATCATTTTAATTTACATTTCCTTAACGAACAATAATGTTGAGTATCTTCTCATATGCTTACTAGCCATCTGTACATCTTCTATGATGAAGTGTCTGTTGAAATCTTTTACTCATGTGTTTTTTAAAGAATGTGTTTATTGGTTTATAAAAATGGTACTTGCTCATTATACATTTTAAAAGTACAGAAAAGTACTATTTTCACAGAAAAATATACGAAATATTGTTGTTATGTGCCGTTGAGTTGGTTCTGACCATTAGCGACCCTTTACAGGGTTTCTGAGGAGCCGTTGGTGGATTTGAACTACTGACCTTCCTTGTGATTCGCAGTCCAGTGCTTATCCTACAGTGCCACACCAGGAATCCATAAATCATTATAAATCCTACCACTCATAAATAGCTGTTTTAATACTACCAGTCTTACAGACATTTGTTCCATTATGTACATATAGAGATAGGACAGGCAGACAGATAAATGGATGCAGTGATGAGTGTGCAGAGAAGGCATACATCAATTAGGTCATATCATGCATACTGATCATTTTCATATAATTCACATACCATAAAGTTCAACCTTTGGAAGTACATGATTCAATGGTTTCTAGTATAGTTATAGAGTGATACAGCCACCATAACTCTCAATTTCAGAACGTTTTTCATCACTCTAGAAAGAAAGCCTATACCCATTAGCAAATAACACTGTATTCTTCACCAATCCCAGCCTCTGGCAACTGAAATTTATTTTTGATCTCTGTGGATTAGCTTTCTCTCGATATTTCATGTAACAGTCTTTTGTGGCTGTCTTCTTTAACTTAGCATAATATTCACAAAGTTCGTTCATGTTGTGGTATGTGTCAAAACTTCGCTGATTTTATGGTTGCACAGAATCCCATGATCAGTGTAACTGTTAATAGTGTAACTATTCATGAAGGCTCATATCCACTTTTTAGTTATCATGAGTAATGATGCTGTGAGCATTTGTATACAGGATTTTATGGGAGCATATGGTTTCAGTTCTCTTGGGTTTAAATAGGTAGGTATAGGATTAAAGGTCTATCACTCATCTGTTCATTTGTTGTACTGTGGTGGCTTGTGAGTTGCTGTGATTCTGGAAGCTATGCCATGGGTATTTTAAATACCAGTAGGGTCATCCATAATGAATAGGTTTCAGATGAGCTTCCAGACGAAGACAGACTAGGAAGAAGGAGAGACGAACTACTTCCAAATATTTAGTCACTGAAAACCTTATGAATAGCAGAGAAACACTGTCAGATACAGGGCCTGAAAATGAGCCCCTCAGGTTGGAAGGCACTCAAAAGGCAACTGGGGAAGAGCTGCCTCCTCATAGTAGAGTTGACCGTGAGGATGCGAGTGGAATAAAGCCTGTGGGAGTAAAGCCCTCGGGACCTTCATTTGCTGATAGGGCACAACTCAAAATGAAGAGAAACAGCTGTAAACATCCATTATAATAATTGGAATATGGACTATACTAAGTATTTATCTAGGAAAATTGGTAATTGTCAACGACGTGTTGCATTAGGCAATAAGACCTTTTTAAAGTGTTGAAGAGAAAAGATGTCCGTTTGAGGCCTACGGTGTGCATGATGCAAGCCATGGTGTTTTCAGTAATCACATATGCATACAAAAGTTGGACAGTGAACACGGAAGATCGTAGAAGAACTGATGCTTTTAAATTATGGTGTTGGAGGAGAAGATGGAAATTACCACGGGCTGCCAAAAGAACAAACAGATCTGTGTTGGAAGAAGTGCAGCCAGAGTGCTCCTTGGAGGCCAGGATGGCCAGACTTCATCTCTCATTCTTCAGACATAATATCAGGAGGGACCAGTCACTGGAGAGGGATATCAAGTTTGGTAAGGTGGAGGGTCAGAGACAAAAAAAGAGGAAGACCCCAGCAAGATGAATTTGCAACGTGGCAGCATCAGTGGGCTCAAGCGTGGCAACAATTGTGAGGTTGGCCCAGGATCGGGCAGTGTTTCATTCTGTTGTGCATAGGGTTGCTATGAGTTGATACCGACTCAATGGCACCTAACAACCAGAACAGGATTACTGGTACATCTTTCTTACTGTTTTTATTTTAGACCTAAATATTAACAAGTGTGTGTTGTTTCTTAAATTAGGTAACTCTATGAGAGTTCTTTGTTAAAAAGAGCTAAAATTGCTGTAGATTTAATAAAGGATTTATAAAAAGCTTGATTATATTCCAAGCATACTATTATTTAGTGACCTTAAAGAACCAACCTATAGTGATCTGAATTGTTTAAAGGTAACATAAAATATGTCCTTTAAATTTTTGTTATTTTATCTTACATATTTCTTCCAATTTAATTCTTTGTGGAATCCATTTACTTACTCATTTTATACATATTTATAGGTACTGCTAGTTGAGTTTCAGGCATCACACTTAGGTTTTGGAATAAAATATACAGGGAATAGCCTAACATATAATTATGATTTATAGTATGTAATCATAAATATTTTTGTAATATTGATGTCAGTGCTGTTAATATTTAAATCTCCTTCCCTTTCCAGCTCTTTTCATAATTTACATTTCTTTCTGCATTTGAATCAAATCCAGTTCATGTGTTAGAGTAGAACTGTGCTACATAGGATTTTCAGTGTCTGAAGTACATCACCAGGCCTTTCTTTCAAGGTACCGCTAGGTGATCTCCAACCTCCAACCTTCTGGGTAGCAGTCTAGCACTTTAAGTGTTTGCACCACTTACAATTCACATCGCTTCTCCATCAAGGGATACTCAAGGCACACACATAAATAAATCTCCTAGCTATCTTAGGTGACTTAAATGAATAGAAGTGCCTTTATGTCTGTTGTTGATTTTTTTTTATTTCAGTGTACATGATGTGGAATGTTACACTGTAGTGATGGAGGCGTGCCTGTCGTGTTATTTCTTTCAGCATTGCTGACAAACAGAGTGCCTTGGAAGCTGACTTGAGGACTGTGCAGGCCTCCAAGAGGGACCTGGAGAACTTTCTCAAGTGGATACAAGAAGCAGAAGCCACAGTTAATGTGCTTGCAGATGCGTCTCAGCGGGAGAATGCGCTTCAGGATAATACCATGGCCAGGGAACTCAAACAACAGATGCAGGTAGGGCATGGGAATCTCCAACCAGTATTTCTGTTTCCTCTGTGCTCTTCTGATCCATCTACCTGCAAATTTACTGTCGTCATGCTATCTTTGCTACCCTGGGAAGTTTGTTACTAGAAACAAGACTATAAAATTATTTTACTGAGTTATAGAGGAGAAAATGCCTTGCTTTCTGTAAGTAGAAATGTTTATTTAGACTCATAGGCTTGTGTACTGTTGTTCATGCCATCAAGTCAATACGGACTCATTGCAAACCTGTATAGTGCTTCTGATGCTGTAAGTCTTTGTGGGAGCACAAACCTTGTCTTTTTCCTGTGGTGTGGCTGTTAGGCTTGAACCACCCACCTTGTTGTTACCAATGCAGTGCTTATCCTACAGAGCCACTGCGCTCCCATACGCTCACAGGTACTGTATTTTTGTATGTATGTGTGCCATTTGCGGCACTACTTCAACTAGCTTTATTGAATCCTAAATTATAACAGCTTTTTTATATCTCATGAAGCTATTTCTTTCCCTGTTTATCATAAGTAGTTAACATCAAAGCTGCAAACACGTGTCTTAGTTTACAACTCAGAGTATCAGACTCGAAGGTGTTACTTTTGTATCTTTACCTTGATAACTATGATTATTCGGTCTGAAGTTTGACTCATACAAAATCTTCTGTTAAAAAAACAAAACAAAACTGATCATATAAAGCATGTCTAAGTCTTCTTTTCTTCCCTTTATGTTATTGCTTCAGATCCCTGGAGTCTTCCATTTTCTCTGCATAGAATGACCTATTTGTGCTATTCATATGC
>NW_006408531.1:1576897-1577941 GCF_000296735.1 Chrysochloris asiatica | reverse complement strand
GCTGACCTTAAGGTTCGCAGCCCGATTCGTAACCACTACGTTTGGTTCAAAACCCGTCTAAATGGTGAAATCTCCCAGTCGACTATGATTTTGCCTCTGATGACTTCTTTATGCCTTCCATTCATACATCCACTTAACAGTGGTTCCTTTTGAGCTGCCTGTGGTCACAGACTCTGTCATCACTTCCTCTCCTGATGGCCACATGATTCTTCAAAGATAGAGATCATATTATTATACACTGCTGCGTGCACATTGCTCTATGTTGCAGATCCAAAATAAATACTTTGACTGCTTCCCTCAGACCCAAACATCACCATCATGAAATTTAGTATGGTGACCCTTATTGAATCCCTTCTTAATGTACACATTTCTCTTAAAATATGTAAGGACCTTTTTGTAAAATCTTAACCATCAGCGGCTATGGGTAAAGTAGAATCTTTTTGAACTATTCTTGTTCACAGATTTTTGCTGAGTTGGAAATTATTTTATCTAAAACATTAGAAAATTATCACTTCTTCTCAAGGATGAGTACTGTCATGGTGTCTTCCCTGTGAGTTTTCAAGATTAAAATAATAGAAATGTTTGCTTGCTTATGTTACTGTTAGTTACCTGAATGAGGGTGACCATGAGTTGAAGGTAAAAGGCTTCTGTGGTCTCTACCTCTAGAATTTCATATGGTCACCTTAAATCCTAAAACATTTAGCATTTACCTGGTTTGGGGACAGTTACGCTGTTGCTCTTGTTGTGTGCTGTCACGTCGATTCATAGCGATAGTATATAAGGCTTCCGAGAATAGCTGGTGGGTTTAAACTACTGATCTTGTGGTTAAGTAGTCCAGCGCTCATGTTGTTATTAGGTACCATTGAGTTTTGGCTGTACAGAAGCTATATCCCAAGATTTACCAAAAAAATGGTTAGACTTTAAAACAGGGCTATGTTTTATGAGTGCCCAATACTGACTCATGGGCACCTAACAACAACAACAACCAGAGTTTTATATATATTTGTTGTGGTGGTGGTTAAGTGCTGTCGAGTCGGTTCCGAC
>NW_006408531.1:1573902-1576651 GCF_000296735.1 Chrysochloris asiatica | reverse complement strand
TATATATATATATATATATATATACACAAACATATACGTATATATGTATGTATGTATGTGTGTGTATATATATGTAATGGTGGTGGTTATGTGCCATGGAGTTGGTTCCAACTCATAGCGACCCTGTACAGGGTTTCCGAGGCTGTAAATCTTTATGGGAGCAGAAAGCCTCATCTTTCTTCTACGAAACAGCTGGTAGTTTCGAACTGCTGACCTTGCAGTTTGCAGCCCGATTCGTAACCACTACGCTACCAAAGCTCCATATATATATATATAATGACTTAAAGAGCTATAAAGCTGACTTATAAAGCTTACCTTTACTTAATTTAAAGAATGGTATTAAATCATAGCAGATATCTAGGTTATGCACTTGAATAGGAGCCAGAGGAGACACAAAGTGAAGCTTGGTAATAGGCACACATGAAACATAGCCCTGTTTTAGAGTTTAATACTTTTCTTGATGCATCCTGGGATATAGGCTCTGTATAGTCAAAACTCTTCCCAATATTTAATGAATTTTATAACTATGGAAGGGATAAATATAAACAAATTTTTAAAATCATTCTAAATAAACCTAAACTAAGCCCAGAATTATTTGCCTTATGGCAAACAGCATCAAGAAAGGTTGCAGACTAAAATACTAACCAGTAAAATAATTATGGTAAGTGCTTCTCAACAATTATTTAGTGTTGGTAAAATAATCTGTTTTGGCTCATAGGAGATATTAAAGAGAGCATTTATTAAAAGCTTATTAAAATATCTTAATCAATTTAAAGATAACATAAAACATATTTGTTATGTTGAGATTTCCCCCATTGTGTTAATTTGTAGCATTTCCTTTACTGAAAAAAAATAAAACACAACAACTCCATTTTATGAAATAAAATCCGTGGCTTTATTCTGGGCAGGTTATAGACAAGTAGTTGTTGGAGAATGAGGATGTTTAGCTGAGTATTCCTGAGTATTTCTGAGTGTGTCTGAGTATTTCTGAGTATTCCTGAGTGCATCTGAGTATTTCTGAGTATTCCTGGGTGTATCTGAGTATTTCTGAGTATTCATGGGTGTATCTGAGTATTTCTGAGTATTCCTGGGTGTATCTGAGTATTTCTGAGTGTATATGAGTATTTCTGAGGCAAAGGCATTTTAGTTTTCCTTTGGGCCTTTGTGTTCATGACTCTTCTTTTGTTCAAGTGCACAGACACTTAAAACAGAAGCTTTGGAAAGAAGTTTGTGGAAAGTAAATAAATGGCAAAAGCATTTGAAATAATAAAATAAATTTACTGATGGGGTAGTGGTGGTTATAGTGACGGGCAACCTATGTGTGCACTACAAACAATGGAACAAAGATGTTTGTGTATTTGAACTCCATGCATTAGAAGCATGCAACCCTATTCACTAGTTGTACAGCTTTGTGTCTTATGACTACCTGATGCAGGTCCATGGGAATATTTCACGAAGATGAAGAAGAATTTTTTTTTTTTCATTATTCAGCTTGAGGTGATTCTTGGGCAAATAAGTATTGTTTGGAAACTATGGAAGATGAAGACTTCTTATGGAAAGATGAGATGATACCTGCTGTTTCTGTTGAAGAAGGGCCATCTTTTGAATTTGTGTATTTATATTTCATTGCCCGCTTCCAGTCTGTTAGGTTTTCATCCTCAGCACAGCCAGTATTAAGAGAAAATCTGAACTTTTGGATCCTTGCAGGATGGGGAGAAATTTCTGGGCTACTGAGAAGTCCTTATCATAGCGTCTTGAATACCATGCTATTTTATGTTTTCTCCTTGGGACATCGGGGAGACGTATTAAAGGACATGAAGCATGAGAGTGATGCGCTGAGATTTCTGTTTTGTAGAAAGCTAGCTGCTGGTTTTGTGGAGAGGGCCTCAATCTGGGCAAAGCTGACAGAAGACCTGTCAGAACATTGCAGCCATGCACATCAGAGGTGATAATGACCACAAGGAAGCACTTGGAAGCCAAACAAGGTTGCCAGATGGCATTGGGGCCTGAGATTGGGAATATCGAGGAAGAGAATGTCTAGGCAGGGTGTAATTTAGTAGGGAGTGTGTTGGGATGGTAAATTCCATTTTGACTATGTTGCAGTGATGCATTTGAACAACATCCAGGAAGAGATCCCTAAAGTATTGGTTTTCTTGGGCTGCATAACAATATACCGTGAAGTGACTGGCTTATAAACGCAGAAATTTATTTTCTCCCAATTCTGGATGTTCTAGTGTGAATTCAGGGCATCAGCTGGGCTGTGCTTTTTTGGAGGCTTTATAGGGAGACTTTTTCTGTGACTCCCAGATGCTCCAGGCTTTCCTTTACTTATTAACGTCACCTCTCCAGTCTTCATGTGGCCTTCTTCCTGTGCGTCTCTTTGGCCCTGTGCCTCTTCTCCTAGGACACCAGGCATATTGGATTCAGGCCTACACTAGTATCTCATGTTCATTGAACTAATTGTACCTACAAAGACTCTAGTTCCCAAATAGGCCACATTCACGCCTGCTGTTAGACTTTGACAGAACTTTTTTTTGAGGGGGGGGGACACAATTCAACCTCAAACACCTGTATGCAGTTGCTACTCTCTATCTGTATTCTATGAAGGAAAACGTGGCATCAGGATTGGAGGAAGACTTATTAACAACCTGAGATATGCAGATGATACAACCTTGCTAGCTGAAAGTGAAGAGGACTTAAAATATTTATTGATGAAGATCAAAGAGCACAGCCTTACGTATGGATTACA
>NW_006408531.1:1529946-1572861 GCF_000296735.1 Chrysochloris asiatica | reverse complement strand
GACTCCACGGTACTTAACAACAACAACAACAACAACAATGAGTTGAGATGCTGTTGTTCCTTCCTGAGTAGAACCCTGTTGATTTGCTGTTTTTCTCGGGTGGTTGCTATATAATGTTGTTGTTGTTGTTAAGTGCCGTCGAGTCGATTCCGACCCATAGCAACCCTGTAGAGGGTTTCCAAGGTGCAGCTGGTGAGCTTGAACCACTGACCTTGCAGTTCAAGCGACTTTCTAGTGATGCATTAGCCCATAGTGCCATACCAGGATTCCTGATATATATATAATAAGTGGCTGTTTTTTATTCTCTACTAATTTGCGTTTGGGGCTTATTGTATTTTCATCCTTTTTAGCTGAAATGATACCATCTCGTCCCATAAGTATAGACTTTTATTGTTTAGATTGTCTTGTTTCTGCAAGGTCGCTTTGAACTGCAAGGCCAGTGGTTCAAGCTCACCAGCCACTCCTTGGAAATCCTATATAGGGTTGCTATGAGTCAGTACCGACTCAATGACACTTAACAACAACAACATATTCAGCATTGTATTTGGTGTTGAGGGATGGAAGGGGAGGGGGAATGACAGGTAAAATACCTGTCTGGTGAAAGCTTCACCCACTGCTGGTCAGGGACAGGGATTATAACTTAATTAAAAAACAAACAAAATAGCAACAACAGTTTATTGAGGTCTAGTCATACAACTATATAGCTCCTTCATTTAAAGTGTACAGCTGAATGGTTTCAGTGTATCCACAGAGTTGTGTGTTATCCTCCACTATCAGCTTTAGAACCTTTTCATCACCCCAAACAGTTACCCCAGGCCCTTTAGTCATCCGTTTCCATCTTCCAACCTCCTCCTCCCTCTTGATCTGAGCACTCACCCATCTACTTTGTGTTCTTGTATATCGGCATAATAACTTAATTTTAATTACATCATTATTTGAATACCTCGTCTGATCTTCGCTTTCCATAGTTATTTTGACATAGCCTAGCCAGAGGGAGGCAGTAGAGATTCTCAGTATAGGCCTGCATGGGAAAAATAGGCAAACAGAAGCCCACAGAGCTCTGCTTGATAAACACAACTCTGTAAGACCTGGTATAAAGACTTCCCATCATGCAAAATAAAGGCCTCAGAATGCAGTGGCATAGACGAAGAGAAACATATATTTTAAAATACTTCTTAGGTACATAGTTAAGTGGCATAGTCCCTTAATTCTCATAGGAAACACATCATATGCACACTTCTGTGACTAAGACTGCATTTCCAAGTAAGCTTTTTTAGAAGAGTTCTGACAATGGTACAGTAAGACAAACCTCCAGCGGCATGTAGGTGATTAGTTTGAGCAGGATACTGATAATGAGAGACATCTGGGTTCTATTTCTGGCTCTGCTCTTTGACCCAGTCATGGGTTCATTCTGGGTTCTTTTGCTCATCTTTAAAATGGGAATTGAATCTCCTAGCAGTGCTTCACCCCACTGGATATTCCACCTGGCCCTCTATCTGCAGTGTAAAATGTGTCTGAAGTAAGCACACAAACCTATAGAAACGAAAAGTTCCCTGCTGTATCTTTACATGACATACTCGTGGGCTTACTTCGTACACATAAAATTAAAGCTGTTTTATGGCAAATAAGATGAGATCCTGAAGATGCTGTCTTTTGGAATGCATAGTAGTCAATTACAGACTCCCCTGTGCCCCTGTTAACTTTGTCTTTTAGAGGACTCCTAATCTGGTTGATTTCTACTGGCTTTTTCCTGCTTAGGTATATGAGAACTCATTGGCCAGCTGGGCTTCTAGTTATTCTTAGGTGAAGCCACATACTCTCTGCAGGTATTTTTTTTTGTGTGTGTTTTTTTTCTTTTAGACCATCTTGTCCTGAGACCTGTAGGGAGGTGATTTATTATCACTTCCTGTATGGACTGATATCCTTAGAGTCAGGTACCCCCTGCTCTTCTCAGGATTTATAGCAGGGTCTGTTTTTCACTCATCCCAGACTCCTGCCAGAGCTGCATCTAGTCTGGGAGTGAAAGCATCTCCCTTGGAGTCAGAGAGTGACTGCTACTTTGTGTCTCAATATAAACCAGCTACAAGGCATGCACTGTGGTGCCACATTGAATCTCTGTTCCCAGGGGATGTCTGCTTTGTATCTGTGGCTTTAATGTTTCACTTAATATCCTTTTTGGCTACTGGAGCGCACTCCTCTACAGCAGCAGGCAGTGTCTGGCTGCTCAACAACTTGCTTCATTTTCTGTCCACAACGGGCTGAGCAAGTACTGGTTGTGAGCATCTGACGAGGGCGGCTTTCCTGTGTGGCGTTGATGTACGTGGTTTAAATTGAAAAGAAGTTGAAGGAATACCAGCCTCTTTTCCCTCAGAATCTAAACCCTTGTATCTTTCAAATGCATTCCTGGAAGCGAGCATGCTCAGAGAACTGGCAAATCCTGGTCTAGTGACCGGGAGGAAATGATTATTGCTCTTCATTTATAATGCAAATTCTGAGGTGTCTCCAGAAGTGTGGTAAACTTAAAATGATGGCTGTGGTGAGAACGTCTCTGCAGAAAGTTGTGGTTTTGTTACATCGTTTGCAAAGGATGGCAGTTTCTTCTCCTCGGTATCAGAAGCTCTGTAAGGTAATTGATTGCAAATAAGGAGCTCGAGCTCGGGTGTGTGGTAATTCATTCTACTCTGTTTCAGGCTCGAAAAACTAATCTTATGAAGGAAAGATTCCTTAGTAACTGGTTGTAAAAAAAACTGTGAAAGTGAGCTGTTTAATTAAATTTGGTTTAGAAATCTGAAATAAGTGCTATTTTTCAGTGCATAGTTTATTTTGAAATTGGCAAAACCGTATCTTCTGAGATGTGTTACTCAACTGCTTGGGAAAAAAAAAATATGTCAAAACTATTCATTAAGACCTGTTACCTCAGGTACTTTGTTCTGTCTTGAAGGGTACATTTAAAATGTAAGTAAATTTAAAAGAAGCATTTATAATATTGTTTCAGGGTACTTAGAAACTGTCCATCTTTTAATAGATAATTGATCTCTTTTTCATTAAAGAACTAAAGCACATTTTAAAAACTGTCAGACTTCATCTCATTACCAGAAAACATCCCCTGTGTTCTTGAAGCTCTGTATATTATACTTGAACTTGAAGAACTTAATTTCTTTTGGACAGGTGGATTAAGACTTTCAAGAGACAACTTGTTTGACAGTTGCAAAATTCAAATACTACATCATACTAAATATAAACCTTCATTCAACTGCTACATCTTTGTAAAAATTAGCTATTATGTATTTGTTTACTGTTTGACCAACTAATTCTCATTACTTCTGTCAACAAGTTAGAGTGATCTGTTATCAGAGGAAGGAAGGCATAACAAGAGGAATGTGAAAGTAATTTATACTGCTCCATAGTACCGACCATATTCTTGGTGCCATAGTGTTAGTACCATTTTCTTCATATTCTTAAGAATATACTGTTAGCCTCTTAGCAGTCCTAACTCATTTGTAAATGGAACAGTTACCTCTAGGACAATATTACGTTTCTGATAATGTACAATGGGCCACTGCCAAGCACCTAACTGTGCTCATTGGGAAAACAACATTGACTTTATCATATCACGTTGTTCTTTCTTAGAGTTGGGCCATTTAAATGTATTTGTCTGGAAGCCTTTTAAAAAAAAACGTTTTAGTAGACAGATTATGGTAGAGGTATATGTTACAGTAGTACTTAGAAGTAGTTTCTTTTGTTTGTGTAAGAAGTCAGTTAAAACAATACTAGCATTTTAATAATTTAGTTGTAAACATTCATAAACCTAGTTATTTCAATATGTTGTGCTTTGGTTCATTTCAAAGAAGAAATTTATTTTGGTAAAACACTTTGTTTTTTCATGAAAAGGCAGTCTTGTTAATAGAGAAGAAAGCTTGTTTACAACTGCATGCTTTTTATTGTTGTTTTGAAACTGCAACTATGACTACATAAAGCATCCTTTTTATTAGCTGGGTCATTCCTCTGGTCCATTTGCATGCATACCTTCACAGAACCAGATCATTTCTATCAAGTTATGCCTCCAAGGTATCAAGGTATCCAGGGTAGGAACCAATGGGTATGAAATCAAGTAGCAGAGAAGGTTAATTAGTTTTATAATGATCATCCACGTAAGCATAAGTGAGGCTACTGAAGTCATTGGGTAAATTAATCTCCTTCAACAACTATATTCTGGGTAGACATGCTGAGATTAATAATTTTCTAATCACATTGAACCACAAGGTCGGCAGTTCAAACCCACCACCTGCTCCTCGGAAACCCTATAAAGGGTTGCGGAGTTGCAACTGACTCTATGGCACTTAACAACAACAACAACTACAAATTAGCCATTGAAACAAATTTTTTAATGTTTAGAATAAATGTTTTTTTCTTCTTTTAGAAAATGAAGTGTTTTTTGTAGTTGAAATGTTATCTTCCACATTTTCTTTTCACATATGCAAAATTAGCAACTGCCCAGATAATAAAATAAGAAGTATACAATTCCAGCACTTTCCAGCAGGTGTCAATATAAGTCAGTGATAGATGAGATTTTAGCTGGAAAGTTAGGAAACCAGATTAGGAAGTGACACAGATATTATGAAATAGATGAGCCACCAACAGATTATTTTGTTTGCCTGGCTCCAGCTTGAAAATGAATCTTAATTCTTAAAGTATTTAAATTCATATGATAGTAAATAAAACATTCCTTATAGAATTAAATGTTAATTAAATTGCCATGTCAAATATTAGCATTCTGCCATATCTCTCAATACTTCTTTATGCTTGGAACAATTATTATACATACTTATATCATCAGAAAATATTTCATTAAATTTTAATTATCAGTAGCCCTGGTTCGTTCCTAAAAGTTTTAGCTTTTATTTGCTTTAAGATACTGTAAATTCTCTTTCCTATAAAGTCTGAAATCCTATCGTAACTTTATCTTTTCCTAACCTTCTACATTCTCTAAACTTAGTTTCTTAGAAAAGAAATACTGTGAATTTGTGTTTATCAAAGCCCAAACCCCTTTCAATGTGGTCTACTCGAACTCATGGTCACCCTTTAGGACTGAGTAGAGCTGCCTGTAGGATTTCCAAGGTTGTGAATCTTTATGGAAGCAGACTCCCGCATCTTTTTGTGCGGTTTTGAACCTAGGACCTTTCAGTTAGCAGCTGAGTGCTTTAACCACTGTGCTGCAGTTTCAGTGGTTCTCCCTAAAGATACAGAGAAAGTCTATTGTAAATACATTTCCAGATGGAAATGAAGGATTAGAAAGAAATGTTGCCTAATCTGAGGGGAATTTGATTAGTTAAAATTCCAACTTAAACTGAAATGCAATGCCTGTTGGTATTTTTGTCCCCTCTTTACTTCCTCTTTGGCATCTCTTTTTACATATTATGTAGAAATATGATCTTTTGTCAGACTTTTTCTCACTGACACCTCGGGTTTCTTTGCATATTTTTGAGTCTCTTGTCTATCAAAAGGCAGTTTTTGTGTTACAGAATTGAAAATGTATGTGGAATAGTCTCATTTGGTGGTTTAGTTTTACTGTATGTTTTGGTGTGTGTGTGTGTGTGTGTGTAAATATGAAAAGAGGCTCTTATGGATTTCACAGCTTTTAGAATTAAAATAGCTTTCCTTCTCTTTACCCATTCACTTGTGTTTCGTGTCTTTAATTAAAAAGATTTCTTTCTGGTTATACAGCCCATAAAATATGGGCAGGAAATGGAAGCGGGAGTGTTGCTTACTTGGAGATATAATTAGCAGCATTGAAATTGCCCTCCTGACCTCAACTCACCTTACACTGGATGGTAATTTTTCCAGATTTGCCTTTGATTGATTGCCTAGTGACTTTAAGATACTAGTGACTATAAGAGATAATTTTTCTTCTAATGAAGCAGTCAGAGAAAAAGCTGAATGTCTGTGATTAAACCAATAAAATTGACTTTCTTATTATATGTGATTATTGGTGATATTATATCACTAAAACTTTGGATTGAAATTGCATTGTTGATGTTGAGACATAAAGGAATTTTATGTATCTTTTTTTCCTTCAGGTCAATTTTCAGGCGAAAAGATAATAATGGGAAACATGGTAGGAGTAATTATTTATAAAGTGAATTGTTATGTGAGCCATTACAGAAAGCTGAGAAAAGTAGAAAATAATTAGTGCGATAAATTCTTCTTGACATACTGTATTTTAAAGGTGTTGATTTGAGTATTATAACTTCTGTCTGCTTTTAAATGGTTTTAATATTCTTCAAACTTTTTTGTTCATGTGGTCCTATCAGTAACAACATTGTGTGTTGTTAGGTTACTGTTAGGTGCTGTTGCTTTGCTTCAGACTCAGAGTGACCTCCCCATTCTATACAACAGAATGAATCACTGGTTGGTCCCTCACTAGCCTTACAGTTGTTTAAGCCCATTGTTGCAGCCACAACAATGTGTCAATCCATCTCATTGATGATGTTCTGATGTTTTGTTTATAGTGTACCAAGCATGATGTCCTTCTCCAGAGACTGATTTCTTTATATATCATGTCCAAAGTGTGTGAGACAAAGTGTTTTGGCTGCACTTCTTCTAAGATAGATGTGTGCTTTCTTCTGGCAGTTCATGGTTTTCTGTGTTCTTAGCCAATACTATAATTAAAATTCTTGTCTAGTCTTCTGTATTCATTATTCAACTTTAGTATGCATATGACTTGATTGAAAATACCATGACTTGGGTTAGACATCTTTGCTTCTTTAACACTTTAAAGAGGTCTTTGGGAGCTGGTTATCCCAATGCAATAGATTGTTTGATTTTTTGACTGCTGCTTACATGAGCATTGATTGTGGATCCAAGTAAAATGGAATATCTGGTAACTTCCGTATAGTTAGACATATTCACTTAACATAGTATACTATGTGCCATGGTCAAATTATATATTAAATGTTGTTATTGTCATTGTTAAGTGTCATAGAGTTAATTTCAAACCACAGCAACTCTATTCAGCGTTTCTAAGGAGCGACTGATGGGCTTAACTGCCAATCTTGGGATTAGTAGTCTAGGGTTTATCCTACAGTGCTACACCAGGACTCCATATTGTTGTTGAGTAGTCCCGTTGAGTCAGTTCTGACTCATAGCAAACCTGTGTAGGGTTTCCAAAGAGCGGCTGGTGAATCTGAACTGCTGACTTTGCATTCAAATGACTTTGTAGTCCAGTGCTTATCCTACAGCACCACATAGGACTCCATGAACTCCATAGTAAGTATTAGTATTATTTAAGTATTAGTTTAGGGTCATTTTTATCTTATTTCCTACTTTTTTTTTTTTTATAAATGTTTTATTGTGAATTATGTGATAGTTTGCATGGGAGAACATTAGTTTTACATTCATTCTATCATATATCGTTTCATTGCCACGGTTAGAATCCCCACCATGCATCATCAACCAACCAAAGGATATCCTGCAAGCCTGCCCCCCTACCCCTGGTCATCAACACACGTGTCCTACTCTTTTCTTCAGTGTATACACACGGTTTGGGGGACCACTGATTAAACAAGCAGTGAGACACTGCCTATTTCTAGCCTAGCCTTGCAGCTCACTCAGATATTCAGGGCAGTCCTGACCTCAGACGTCATCCCTGGATCTGTGTGTACACCATAGAGATAATGTGGATGCTTGGAGTGGCATGGGTAACTGTGTATGACCACAAAGGGCACATCAGTCTATGAACAGATTTTCAGATTCATGGGGTAATTTTATATACTATTTTTCATTTATAAGTGTAGCTTCCTTAGGGTCGCTGTGAGTTGGCAGCACCTAATGAATGAACAGACGAATGAAGATGAGGTTGAATATGTGTTTTTTTATGAAGACATGGAATGGAGTTCTGTATTTTCAAATGATTCTTCTTCCCATATAGGCAAAATAGGTATTTATTGTTCCCAGGACTTCTACTTTTATTTTTTTAAGCTGGAAAGCTGTTATTCTTAAGTGTTCTGGCAAGATGGAGCTTTGCTTTGTCATGATCTGACCCTGAGATGTATATATTAAGGCCAGTTTTCTGAATCTACCAAATCATACCTGTGTTGTGAATCAGAGAAAAGATCAACACGATCCTCTAGTCTGGAAGTAGACTCATATCTGATTATATGAAGTACTGCCTCTTCTTGGTTTTATGAGAAACCCATGGTTTAGTTAATTCAGAAACTGTGCGAAGGCTGAAGTTTAATGGAGAAAAATGTCAACTGCTGAAGAATTTGACTACATCTAGCCTGTGTGCTTAGATGTGTTAGTCATGTTGCATCAGAGCTGTGTGTACACCAGGAAAGATTGTTTCCCTTGTTGTTGTTGTATGCCGTAGTACCAATTCTGACTCACTCTAGAACTTCTCTGTAGTGTTTGCAGGACTGTAATGTGTCCTGGAGCTGATATCCAGGTCTTTTCCTCCCATGGAGCAGGTTTGAACTGCTCACGTTTTGGTTAGCAGCCGAACACTCCACCGCTGTGCTACCACAAGGGCGCCTTTTCCTGTACTCCCATCTTGGGTTAAGATTACAGATGAAATTGAGGCTGAGTTGAAAGAATACCGGAATCATGACCTGTCATGGTTCTATCATTTCTTGTGGCTTCCAAAAGCAGCAGTGGTATTTTTGGTGGCTCCCCACCTTCTGTTTTGTCATAGCTCCCCAAATTGATGTTTATCTCAGAACTGAAAACAAACAAACCAATCAACCCCCCTCTCCCTTGCTTTAATTAACTCACATTTTGTTAATCAGACATTCACACTCCCAATGCCTTCACTAAAAGCAGCATAATTAGATGTGATGTAATGCTTCGTCATTTAACTAAAACAATGAATAGAACCTTATGTCTGGATGCCTGTGGTACTGTAGGATCAGCACTGAACTGAGACCCATATGTCAGCAATTGAAACTCACTACCTGCTCCTCAGAAACCCTATACAGGATTGCCATGAGTCTGAATGACTCTGTGGCACTTAACAACAACAATGTATGGCTACATTTTAAGCAGTTCTTTCAACGGCCCAAATAGGGTTTATCACTGGGGTAAATCTAGAACTGTGGTTCTAGTACAAGGCAAGAACAAGCAGAAAGTCATTCAGCCTGTGAGATAGGAGAGTATTTATTATGAAGATGGATATAAAAAGTTCCCTTTAATTTTCAGGTATTAATTTGATAACTGCAACTACATTGTTGTTGATTTGTATTTTCTAGTGCTGTGGGGTAAAGCATTGGACTGCAAGGTCAGTTTGAACTGCAAGGTTGGCAGTTCAAATTCACCAGCTGCTCCTTTGAAACCCTATGCAGAGTCGCTATAAGTCAGAACTGACTTCACAGCACTTAACAACAACAACAGGGGCAAAGTTAATTGCATTCCACGGGGGCATTTGGAGGCTGTGTAGACTGCTGGGTTTTAAATGTACAGATATTGTCTCCTCCTTTTACTATTTGCTGTGTGCACTGGAAGTTTCTCTTACTAGCTCTGGTAGTGTAGTGGTTACGAATCGGGCTGTGAACCACAAGGTCAGCAGTTCGAAACTACCAGCGGTTCCGCGGGAGAAAGATGAGGCAATCTGCTCCCGTAAAGATTTACAGCCTCGGAAACCCTGTGCAGGGTCGCTATGAGTTGGAACCGACTCCACGGCACATAACAAGAAGAAGTAAGTTGTTAGTAGAGCTTCTGCTGTAGAAAGTTTCATGCTTTGGTAACTTCCTCAGTTTCCCAAAGTTTATTCATTTCTGGGCACAGTAAATGAGTCCAAACAATTGAACTTGGAAAGCATATATGAAATACATCAGAGAGTTTTTTTTATTTTTCTTCCTTTAGGTTGTTCAGTTCTATGGAATCCTAAAAGATTTGAACAAAGCTCATTGATAAAAGTAGACAATGTTTTCAGTGCTTAATAAACAGCAGGCTGATATGAAAGTATCACTTGGTATAGCTTAAGCAAACATTTTGGGAAGATAGCAAATGGAAGAAGGTGTTCAACTGTTTTCATAATACATGAATATTTTGCTTTTGCTTTAAGCAAATTGAGAGCAAACATGGTCCTGTACAGCAATACATTAAGTATGAGCTTTTATTGGAAAGAATTATTTAACTCCTGATAAGATTTCCTTACATTTGTTAGTGTTTTAGTTTACTGTGTGTAGTTTTCATATATACCCGAAGTAAATGTAGTATTAATTTGCTATATTATTGTTTGTCCTTGTGAGGTAAATAAGGAAGCAATGGTCATTATTACCATTTACAAAATCAAGTAGTTTTTCACTTTGGCTGATTAAGGAACATGCCAGTAATTGCTCAGCTAGAATGTCGCTCAACTTGTATTCAACATAGGTTTTCTGATTCTAGATCCAATGCATCAACAATGAGTATTAGATTGTTTTGTTAGGTGTCATCGAGTCAGCTCTGAGTCTTAGCAACTCTGAGCAGGAGACACTGCCAGACCTGCCCATCCTCACAGTTGTTACTGTGTTCGAACCCATTGTTGCAGCTGCTGGGTCAGTATCTCTCTTTGAGGGTTTTTTTTGACCCTGTATGTTTCCAAGCACGATGCTGTTTTCCAGATTCTGGTCCCTCCTGATAACATGTCCAAATTATGTGAGCTGAAGGCTCCCCATACTCATTTCTGAAGAACGTCTGGCTGAACTTCTTCCAAGAAAGGTTTGTTCATTCTTCTGGAAGTCCTTGGTGTATTCAGTATTCTTTACCAACGCCATAAGCCAAAGGCATCAATTCTTCTTCAGTCTTCCTTATTAATAGTACAGCTTTTGCATGCATATAAAGGAATTAAAAAACACCGTGACTTAGATTAGATGCACCTTTATCCTCAAAGTGATATCATCACCTTTTAACACACACACACACACACACACACACACACACACATATATATATATATAATTTATTTATTTTTTGTAGCAGGTTTGACTAATACAGTATGTTCTTTGATTTCTTTGCTGCTGCGTCCATGGGCGTTGATTGGATCCAAGTAAAATGAAATCATTGACAGTGTCAATATTTTTTCCCATTGATTATGATGTTGCTTATTTGCCCACTTAGAGCTTTTGCAGTGAGGAGTAATAAATACATACTGAATCCTGTAGTCTTTGGTCTTCATCAGTAAGTACGTCAACTCCTCTTTACTTTTAGCAAGGGAGCTTGTATCACATGCATATCACAAGTAGAGGAACACTAGTTAAGTCTTCCTCTAGTCCGGATGCCAAGTTCTTCACATAGTCAGCTTCTGTATGCTCAGTAGGCAGATTGAGTGAGTATACACACCTTTCTTGATTGGAAACCATTCAGTGTCCTCTTGTTCTGTTTGAATGACTACTTCTTGGTCTATGCCAAAGTTGAATAACTTCTGCCCAGCAGGCTGTATAAGGCCCTCAAAATCATTTAGTCTGGTCTTGCCAAGGCAGCTGCAGTTCCAACATTGTGTTGCTGTTGTTATTAAGTGCTGTTGAGCCAGTTCCGATTTATAAGGACCCTATATAGGGTTTTCAAGGAGCGCCTGGTGAGCGCGAACCTCCAACCTTGTGGTTCAAACCGATCTTGCAGCCCAACATATTAACCTGCAGTGGCCACACCAAGACTCCAGCCATCACATTAGGGTTGAGTTAGTTTAATGTTTGACTAAATATAGCAAGCTAATTTTTAAGTTGATAATTTTCTATGGCCCATGAACAATGTTATAGATAGTCAGATAGTCCTTGGCAGAACAAAGCTTCTGTACCTCTGATCTATGCACTGAACACAAGTAGCCTGGAAGTTCTACCTTTCTCAATGTTATCCATAATTAGTTATGTCCTATTCTTTTGCATAGTCAATAAAACCCAGGTTAAACGTCTTTCATATAGCTTTAGGAATTATACTTGACTCAATTGTTCCATGTACTGTAGGCCATATAGAAAGAGAAATCTTAGCTGAGTAGTAGATATGGTTTCATGCTAAATTGTGTCTACGTGTCTTTCATTGCCTAAACTTAACTCTTAAGACATGAGCTATCAAATCCTGGAGCATGAGGAAATGTGGCAAGTCATCTCATTCAACCATTTCAGTTTACTTGGAGGAAATGGATCTTTGATAATGGGTATTTTATTGCCGTGAATTTTGTTGGGTGCATTGTTTTCTCTAAGAAATTTAAACAGAATGAAACATTCTTTCAAAACTGTTTTGATATTTGAATTCTAACTATAGAGTTGGGGGGAGCAAGGATTTTGTTCTAGTTTAAATTTGTGTGATGGATGCTTTTTAAATGGACCTATTTGTGATTTTCTTAAAAAAAAAAAAGATAGGTTGGTTCATTTTACTGTAAATTAGTATAATTGGTTATGCATTTTGATTCATAATTTAGTTTAATTTGAGTCTCAATACCCAAATATAGTCACTGAGCCTAATTGTCAATACCCTAATGTAGTTTTCTAGCATCATATCCTTTTAAATATACTTTCGGTATTTGAGATTCAAATCAAACTAAATGGTTACAGTCCTGGTGTGGCGCTGTAGGCTAATGCACTGGACGGCATAGTTGGTTTGATCCACAAGGTCGGTTCAAGCTCACCAACCACTTCTTGGAAACCTTATACAGGGTTTGCTATGGGTTGGAACCAACTTAACAACAACAACAACATTTAAAAGGATATAGTAACTTCTTAAAAAATTAAACTGAAAACAAAAACTCATGTAATAGACTTTATCATATTTAAATAGCAAAGATCTCTTTTTCTTTACAGATTAATTCAAAGAGCATGTATTGAATGACTGTAGTGTGTCTAAAATATCTGTGCAAGAAGAAAAAATACAAGATGCGAGGTTACATTTTCCATGTAAAGCAGGAAAATTCAGATCATTTAATGTGAGTGTATTTTCTTGGGTAGTTTAGTCAGATTGTGTGGATTCACATTGTCCCAGTTTTGCCATTTACTAGTTTTGTGACTTTGGGCAAATTATTGAACATCTCTGAGTCCTGATTTTTGTTTTTGAAAATGGATTTGGAATTAGTTTGACTCTGGTTTTTATAGGGTTGTTTTAACGATTCAATAACTTTATATATATATACATATGTGGTGGTGGTGGTAGTGTGCTGTGGAGTCAGTTTCGACTCATAGTGACCCTATATGGGATTTCCGAGGCTGTAAATTGTTATGGGAGCAGAAAGCCTCATCTTACTCCTGAGGAACAGCTGGTAGTTTCGAAACTGCTGACCTTGAGGTTAGCAGCCCGACTCATAACCACTACACTACCAGAGTTCCTTTATACGTATGTATGTACATATATATAATGGTGAAAACAGAGGCTGGCATGTAGCCAATGCCATGCATATGGCTCCATTTGTTATTCATTAGAACTATGTGGATCAAGAGAGATGACCCATATGATGTGCCTGGCACACTTCCTTGGTCCTAGAGTGGCTCGTGTCTCTTGGATTTACGGATAGTCTTATCATTAACTCCATCCCTGAAGTGACCTTTAAATTACATCACAGTCTTCCAGGGAGCTTTTCCAAAGCCTTCATGCCCCATAGCCTTTGATGGACTTGCTGGGTTCTAATTAGAAACTTGCCCTTCCGTGGTTAAGAACCATTGCTTTCAAAGATGAAGGTTTTTGTTTGCTTGCTTTGTTAAAATGGGTTCATCTGGTTGTTGTTTTCTCTCCGACTCAGCTTGAGGCTTCCCATGATCAACCAGTTTGTGATAGATACTCTTATCAGATGGGTCCTTGGATTTACAGGGACTTCGTTAGTTAGATTACCAAGCAGTTGTCAAGCAGCACCTGAAAGTCTAGTTAACCCGTGATGAACTGGACACAGTGCTGATTTACAGGAAGCAGCTTGTTAAAAAAGCAGTCCTGTTCCATTACCAGAAAGTAAACAAAGCCTGGAAAGACGTCATCTTTACTATGGGTGATAAAAGAGCAAAAACAAACATGTTTGCTTAGAGAATGACATGAATTATCGATATGTATTTCTTTACATTTTTAAGAATTATGCTTTTTGGTACCATCAATTTTGAGGCCAAGATTACCTCAATACAACTGGATTTACTGTTCTTGGGTATGGTGATGGTTGTATGCTGTTGAGTCAGTTTCAACTCATAGCAAACCTGTATGGGTTTCTGAGGCTATAAATTGTTATGGGATCAGAGAGCCTTATTTTTCTCCCGAGAATCAACTAGTGGATTTGAACTACTGACCTTGCAGTTAGCATCCCAATGCATAACCCACGACGCCACCAAAGCTCTTTGGTATGCTTTTCCTTTTGTATGCCGTTGTTGTTAAGTGCCACTGAGTCAATTCTGATTCATAGCAACCCTGTATAGAGTTTATGAGGAGCAGCTGGTAGATTTGAACTGTTGACCTTTCATTTCAAACCAATTTTGTGGTCCGATACTTACCCTATAGTACCATACCAGGATTCAGTTCTTTGGTATAGATCTATATTAATTATAGCCATTTTTGGGGAGGTATTGGGTGGGGAGAACAAAACTTTTGATAATTGGCTCAAAAATAATGAAGGGCATTTATTTATTTATTTTTAGGGTAAACTTTGCAAGAGTTTATATAGAAAAATAAATAGGGAACTGAATTATAAAAACAATGGTTTGAAAAAACAAAAAACAATGTTTTGGTTGAAAACATTATCTGGGATGATATTTGCTCTGGGTTCAGAATTTAAAGAGACATATTTGGTAAGGTGGATGGTCAGAGAAAAAGAGGAAGACCCCCAACGAGATGGATTGGCCAAGGGCAACATCTATGGACTGAAGCATGGCAACAGTTGTGAGGTTGGCCATAGGATCCGGCAGTGTTTCCTTCTGCTGTGCATAAGGTCACTATGAGTCGCTACCAACTCGATGGCAGCTAACAACAACAACAACAAACTCAAAGCAGGCTGTTGGAAGACTAGCATACCTCCCCAGTGTGGTTATGATATGAAAGCTGTTGGCCATGTATCTTTTTCTGAGGTTTAATAATGTTCCATTAAACTTTACACTTCATGGTTGTTTTCCTATATCATAAAATATTATACCATGATTTTTTAATAGTATAAATAAAATTCCATTAAATGGCTGCATCGTAATTTATTTAGGCAATATTGTTAGATGACTAGATTTTTGTTCTTTTATGATAAATGCTTATGTGGTGGACATGCTCATAAATAACTGACTTACACCCTAGTTATTTCTAGGATACATTTTTAGAATAGAAATAACTGGACTAAAATGACCTGCGCATATAAAGTCCTTTAAACATTTTATTTATTTTTATTGAGTCAGAATGTATAAGGAGCTCTGGTAGCGTAGTGGTTACAAATTGGGCTGTCAACTGCAAGGTCAGCAGTTCGAAACTACCAGCTGTTCCGTGGGAGAAAGATGAGTCTTTCTGCTCCTGTAAAGATTTACAAGCTCAAAAACCCTGTACAGGGTCGCTATGAGTAGGAACCGACTCCACAGCACATAACCACCACCACCACCAGAATATATATGGATAAAATTTGATGCTTTTTTTTTGATTATTTGAAAAGTACCATCAGAAGTGTTAATGACACTCACAATGATGGGAAACCTTCATCACTATTTATTTCTAAACCTTTCTCACAACCCCAAATAGAAATTCAGTTTGTAATGAACCTAAAGAATACTACAACACAGAAGAAGGAATAGTGAGTTTTGACTTGAAGATGCCAAAAAGTGTCCATCTATATATAATGCATCTTGAGCGGAAGATAGAGTTTTAATGGAGCAGAGAATTCTTGAAACAGACAACTGAATGAATAAAGACATGGGGCATAAATTTACTCACTATATTCAGTAAACTTTGGGTACTTGGTCATCAGAAATGGTTTCCAAGTTTCCAACTTAAAAATATATATATGTTTTTGTTTGTTTGTTTTTGTTTTTGTTGTTGTTAAGTACCTTGAAGTCAGTTCTGACTTATAGTGACCTCTATAGGTTTTCTAAGGAGTGGCTGGTGGGTTTGATGAAATTCACAGTCCAGTGCTTATCCTACAGCACTATGTATATAGAGAGAGTCCTGGTGTGGCTCTGTGGGTTAGTGTGCTGGACTGCAAAGCTGATTTGAACTGCAAGGTTCAAACAATATTTTATTCTAACAACAACAATATTTTAGTCTTTGAAATAATGGTATAGTTCTTCAGAATGTCTCCTTTTAAGAGAGCAGCCTTGCTATGGAGTCAAAAAAAAAAAAAAAAAAGGTCATACTTTTTAAGTATGACTCAATGTATTTGGTAATGACACATTTCAAGCAAACGGGGAAAAATCATTCCCAGTGGAACTCAATTGTATATCTAATATTAAATTATGGATTTACAGTACTTAAGAGTTTATAAAACTTACAGAAATTATTTGACCAATGTTTTCCTTTTATGTATGAGGAAAGAAGGCTTTTAACATTCAAGTGGAACTTGGCTATTCAGAAGCTTTTAAAGATTTTATCTTGCCCAAGGTCACACCGCCAGGTGGTGCTTCATATTCAGGCTTCCAACAGCTACTCTTATATCTGCTTTACTATGTGTTATGTGTGCTTATTTCTTATGGAGTATAGATTTATCTTTGCTTTTTATATTTATACTTCTTCGGTAAGACATTGAGTCATAGCCTTTTTTTCCCCCTTCTGAATTGTCAGCTTCTTGAATTTGGGGCTGTGTTTTATTTTGGAAGAGTCCTTTGAGCAAAGCAAGTAATTGAAAATGTTGAATAAATATCCAGAGGTTCAGTGTTTTTCTTAGATTGACAATATGAACATAATACAGAAAAGATGCTGTCCTGTTACTGCTTTCTTCTCCCTCTTGCTTTATGGAGCTACCTTACATTGAATGTAATTCACTCTTTTCAGGTATGTAGTTCAGTGGGTTTAGTATAGTTTTTAACCTTCACCACAATTATTCCATAACAGTTTTTACCCCCCAAACAACAACAACAAACAGACATACTGTGACCATTCCTCCCCACTCACATTCTTTCACTAATAAAACAAAACTACTTTCTGTCTTTTATTCTTATTAAAATTTCATTGAGAGCAAAGACTTTGATCCTGTGTTAGATAAAACAGATTAAAAAAACCCTAATTTATCAGGATGTGTTTATGACTTAATAGCTTTTGAATTGCTAGTTAGTAATAATTAAATATGATGACATGATAAATGACTCATAAACCTCATATTGTTGTTACGTGCTGTCAAGTTTGTTTGGACTCATAGTAACTCTATTTAGGGCTTCCAGGGAGCAGCTGGTGGGTTTGAACCACCAATATTGTGGTTAGCTGTCCAGTGCTCATCCTATAGTGCCATACAAGGACTCCCATAAACTTTTGCTGTTTGTTTTTCACATTGAATTGGTTCAGCCTCATAGCGACCCCATTTAGGGTTTCCAGGGAGTGGCTGTGTTGGGTTTGAACTGCCAACCTTGTGGTTAGCAGTCCAGTGACACACCAGGACTCCTGTAAGCCTTAGAACACTGTATAAAAATTGTTTTTTGTATTAATGATTTAGTTCAAATAAACAAAGTATTCTGGGAAAAAACTCAGTTTGGAATCAGAAGACCCAAGATTGCTTACTTGCTCTTTGATCTTACGTATGGCGCAGAAGTATGTTGCTCCTATGTTTCTTCATGTAGCCATTGGGAATAATATGCATTCTGTTTATTTTCTAAATATATATTTTTAAACCTTTTATTGTGAACTGAATGAGGGTTTACAGACAAGAGCATCAGTTTTACATCCAACAAATCATACACTTTGTTTCATCTCACTGATTGTAATCTCCTCTGTGCAACAAGTTATCTTGCTTGCTCCTTGTGATTCCTGTTTGCATTCCACCTTCTTTCCATCCCTTCTCAACTCTGTCTTTATGTAATGGTTGCCCTTTGATTTTAAATGATTGACATTCCATGGTGAGTATACCTTATTAGTGTTGCTGTCCCCCCTATATACCTACCTAGTGCTAGGTTGAAAATTGGGCCACAAGGGTGAGCTCCTTGCCAGATATGAAGGGTTATTCTGTTTATTTTAGAAAGAGATCCTACAACCAATGAGTTAACATTTATGACTGTCATATTCAGAGATAGAGTATTATTGAAATTGATGTATTAAATGTGTCGTCTATAAAGACCATTAAGAACAAGGCAGTGTTGACCCACTTGAGCTTTTCCATGGCTCACTGCTTGGTTGAATGTTGAAGGGAGTATGAAAGGACACACTGAAAACTTCGGTGTCTCAACTCAAGCTGCAGAATGTTGAATACCAACCCCTGGTGTCTTTCTGTAGCACATGGTCAGTTCAGTTTTCTTCTTTCTGAGGACACAGAGCTAGCTTCCAGAGTATTTTCTGCCAATAAAACCACAGAACAATTTAGATGCAAATTGGGGCTCCTGAAAGGGATCATGTCTTCCAAATAGGACCAAAGACCTCTGAAGTGATGGTATCTAATCAAAAAAATGCCCTGAAAGTTTTGTTCAATCCAAAATTTGAGCAGCCAAAATGAAAGAAAACAAGCTATACATTAGTAATTGTAGATATCGCTACCGGTGAGCACAATTAAAATGTTGGAAGACTTGGGGAAGATCTCCTTTGAATTTCAATAAGTCAGTGTTTTGGTAATTATCAGAGTATTTTCACTTCATCTTTATTTTGAGAATGTGATTTTGATGACCACAGTGAAAGAGAGCCCACTTTTTGCCTTAATTCTCAAAGCAAACCCTAGAATGTGTCATTATGTATCCTGTCATTGTGGTAGATCCTTACATGGTGTGGCAGGAAAGACAGGAAAACATTTGCTCCTTTTGAAGTAATTGCTTCTAATGGACGCTTAATGATTATGTGATTTCTAAAAGCTGAGCAGCAAGACTTGATAGAAAGGTTTGAGAAAATGTAAAATAAACCAAGATCTCAAGGAGTTGTATTTGGTTGAGAATCAATACTTCACTAGACAATTAAAAATTCAATAATTTACTTAACGCTCAGTGTCATCCTTACTTTAAAAATTGGAGTGATTCCTAGAAATGCATCCACAGCTAGGCGGGGGCGAGGGCGATTGGTGGTGGTGGTGAAGAGAAAAGGGTTTAGGGTTATTAAGTGCTCCGTTCTAAATACCCAAAAACTAAACCATTGCTGGCTCATATGTTAATATATAAAGGCAATGGCCCAACTGCTTTGATGAGGATATATTCTATTTTGGGACTTTACAAGTCTATGTTGTAAAAGAATATTTTATAGACTTCTGAGATAGACTGTTGACACCAGGTAGATTAAAAATTGGTGTAAATGATTAAACTCTATGGGTTTGTAACTGTGGGCTGTGATCAGTGAGTCTTGGAGGAGGTCTTACCCATATCCTTTCTACTGAGTAGAATGGTAGGTCTAATTTGGAAGGACATAGATATAGCTTGTTATACACACTAAATTCAGTTTGACCTTTATCCTCCCCTCCGCAAAAAAAAAAAAGTAGAGTGAGCATTTTATTACTATTTTCAAACTTTGTTGTGATTTGGATGAAAGTTTACAGAGCAAATAAGTTTTGAATTCAGCAATTCATATACATCTGGTTTGGTGACATGAATTCCTAACCCCACCAATGCAACAACACTCTTCACATTTACCCCTGGTGTTTACCATTTCCATTCATCCTTCTTGTCTACACTCCCTGCCTTCTGAGCTTTATCCATGAGCAAAAATGAACATTTTAGTTTGTTACTATTTGTGGAAGATTATGGAATTTGCTTTGGAGAAGACCTTAAGTAATACATTATTTAAATAAATGGCAACTTTAGAAGTAATTAATCTAAGAGGTATGAAAACAGTGTCAACAAACCCCATGCCATTCTGTTTCAAGACTATCTGAGGTTTACCATGGAAACTAAACACTGACATTAAGTTAAAATGTGCTGATGTTGCATGTGTATATTCAAAGGTAAGCTTTTAAAGTAGTTTTGTGTCCTGGAAGAAGAGAAATAATTGATAAATTGTTAAATTTAAATAGAAATTATATTTTGAGTAGTTCAGTGACAAAGATAGGTTGTTGCTGTTAAATGCCACCCAGTCAAATCTGTTTCTTTCCAATAACCTCCATGTGACATTTCTCATATGTTAGGTATTAATATCAATGCCCGTTTTCTCATTTATATTTCAGTTGTTACCCAGGATACCCAAGGTGTGAGACCCTACACAATTCCCATTGTTGTTGTTAAGTGCCATTGAGTCGAGTCAGTTCTGACCCATAGCAACCCTGTATAGAGTTTCCAAGGAGTGAGTGGTGAGCTTGAACCACCAACCAGCACATTAACACACAGTGCCATATCAGGGCTCTAACACCATTCCCATGAATGTTAATAAAGATCTGCTCTTTTAATCTAAATTGATTCTCTTGTAGCCAGATAGCCAGAAAAATGCTTTAAAAGTTGTTTCTAAAGTTTATATTTGTGATGAGAAAAAAAAAAAAAAGTGTCCATAAAGAAAAATTTGTAATACAATATCTAAAGTTTTTTTTAAAAAACCCAAAATATTAGAAACTTGTGATATTTGGTCTACTTTTGTGAAAACTTAGGTGATTATACTGTGCTTTCAAACTTTTTATTTTTACCTCCACCCACGGATGAATATTAAGGCTTAGAGCACTTTTTGACACATCATTTACATCTTATTCAAGTATGGATTGAAATCTTCATCCCACCTCTTTATTTCTATAGCTTCTGGTAACGTACACAAAGGAAGACTTGCTCCCAAGTCCATATGCAAGTCTTGCTTCTGGGAGTTCTTGAAACAAAGATACTTCTTTCTTCTGTATTTATCCTTTCATTGCTTTTAAAATAATGTGTGCAGAACACAGATCCCACAAGGCATAGGAATTCTTTTCAAAATAGTCCAAATTGAATTTAAAAAGTATATTTGGTATTCTTATAAGTAAAAGAGAGATCATCCATTGTCTTTCCATTGTGAAAAGTGGGTATTAGCGATCATGCTAAGTTAAACTCATTACGTGATATACTTATGCCCACAGCCATGCACATGTTGTATGCTGTCGAGTTGATTACAACTCAGTAGCTATCCTGTATGACAGAGGAACATCGCCTCATCTCTGGAAGCGTAGTGGTTACAAGTCAGGCTGGCTCATATATTAATATAGAAAGGCAATCTCATGGTCAGCATTTCGAAACTACCAGCAGTTCTATTGAAGAAAGATGAGGCTTTCTGCTCCCCTAAAGATTAATACCCTGGAAAACCCTATACAGGGTCATTATGGGTCAGATCCAACTTACAGACACATAACTTCCACCACCATTATGGGAAAGGAGCTCTGGTAGCATAGTGATTACGAATCGGGCTGCGAACCTTAAGGTCAGCGGTTCAAAACTACCAGCCGCTCCGTGGGAGAAAGATGAGGCTTTCTACTCCCGTAAAGATTTACACCCTCGGAAACCCTGTACAGGGTCGCTATGGGTCGGAACCGACTCGACGGCACTTAACAACAACAACAACAACACCATTATGGGAGCAGATCACCAGGGTTTTGTATTGCAGAGTAGCCGGAACTGCCATCCTTTTGTTTGTTGTTGTTGGTTTCCAAGGAGTGTCTGGTGAGCTTCAAGCTTTGTAGTCCATCATATTAACCAGCATTCTCATCTAAGTAAAAAGAATGGCAAAGCAGAAAGTCTCTAAATACAAAGCATGAATCTTGATTGGCCTGATTTAAAATCTAAAAATAGCTGTAAGCATCAATTTTGAGATAGCTGATGACATTTGAAAATGAATTAGGCATTAGGTGATGTTGTTAGTTGCTTTAGAGTAGATTTGGACTAATGGTGGCCGTATGTATGCCAGAATGAAATGTTGCCCAGGCCTGAGCCTTATCTAAAATCTTTGATATGTTTGAGCCCATTGTTGAGACCATTCTGTCAGCCTGTTTCATTGAGGGCTTTGTGGTTTTTTTTTTCGTTGACCTTCTACATTACCAAACATGATGTCTTTCTCTAGTGATTGCCTTTATCTGATGATTTGTCCAATGTAAGCAAGAACGAATCTTACCATCCTGTTTATATTTCTGCTAAAACTGCTTTTCTTGAGTCCCTGGTTATTAACTGAAAGGTTGGTCTTCCCAAAGTCACCTTGAAAGAAACTCTGGAGATCTATTGGTGGATGACTCTATGGAGCACAGTTATACTCTGGCAAACCTGGGGTCATTATGAGTCTGGATTTAGACTCTATGGTAACTGGTAGATTATATTAGTGATTTATTAATTATCCTTAAGTATGAAACTGACATGATACATATGTAAGAGAATGTTCTCTTATGTTGAATTACATGGGAAACGAGTCACGATATTTATAATAGTTTACGTGGAGATAATTCAGCAAACACACAAACATGTATCTGTATATCTAGATAAAACGTTCTGGAAACATTTGACAACTGTTGAATTTGGTGGTATAAGGTTTATTTTACAGTTCTTTTAACTGTCGTGTATGTTTGGAAACTCATAATAAAATGTTTTAATGCAATACTACTGTAATAAGGAGCTCTGGTAGCATAGTGGTTATGAATCGGGCTGTGAACCTTAAGGTCAGCAGTTCAAAACTACCAGCTGTTCCACCGGAGAAAGATGAGGCTTTCTGTTCCCATAAAAATTTACAGCCTCAGAAACCCTGTACAGGGTCGCTATGAGTCAGATCCCAACTCCACGGCACTTAGCAACAACAATAGCAACTGTAATAAAAGTTAGATTGTTTAAAGCACTTCAGACTTACCTGTTGAGAATCATAAAAAGCTGCAACTGCCCTTTTTGTGCATTTTTTGTATGTTAGTTTAAAACTAGCATATGCAAAATAGTAGTAAATGTTTTGACTTGTCTTGTTGTTAAGTGCAGGTAAGTAGGTTCTGATGACTCATAAAACCCTTTACAGGCTTCCGAGGAGCTGCTGGTAGGTTTGAACTGCAGACCTTGTGTTTCAAAGCCCAGTACTTGATTATTCTATAGCGCAACATCAGAAGTCCTTGACTTGTCTTGTTGTTGTTGTTGTTAAGTGCCATCAAGTCAGTTGCAACACATAGGGACCCCATATAGGGTTTCTGAGGAGCGGCTGGTGAACTTGAACCACTGACCATGCAGTTCAAACTGACCTTACAGTCCCACACATTAACTCCTTGACATGTCCAGTAGATGATAATGTTTACTGAACCTGTAACTTTCATTCTTTTAGTGCATTTAAAGTTAAAGATATTTTAAAACTCTTATTTTTCTTTTTAGAAAAATTACATGTTGTCTGTTAAAAAGTTTATCTTCCCAAAGCATGAAATATGTTGTGTTACTGATCCACTCTCATTTATTGTATTTTGCTAATTCCTGTAGAGATTTGAATGAAAAATTCCTTTTATGAAAACATTATTTAAAATTGAACCTCATAGGAAAGTTTTCTTTGCCACCCTCATTTAACAAAAATTTCCAGATCTTGCTTGGAACTGAAAACTTTTGTAGAGGCAGACATAGGGAACTTTTCATTTTCAGTATTGACATATGTTTTTGTGTTTTCTACATTTGCCACAGTTAATAGAACTTTACCAAGACTCATTTCTTAAACTCTGGACTACACTGTCCTTTATTTAGGACTGACACGTAAGTTTTCTCAATGCAGCAATGTACTCACAATAAGTCATTGCATTAACCATTCAGATGTGCATCTTTTACTCTTGTTTATTTCTTCTGCGTTGCTACTTACTGCTGCTACTGTATAATGTGACATAATCACATGTGGTGTGGTTGTTTCAGGGCATATGGTGTTAACTTGAAGCTTTTAAAATCACTATGTTTTATTTCTCATCAGATGTTGTACTTTTCGCATTGCTAGATAAACTGAACTTTTCCTTCTTATCTGGTGAATGAGTGAGAATATTCTACATTTCAAATATAGTATTCCTTTTTTACAAAAGTATATGGCACAGCACATTTTATATTATTGTTTTCCAAGAGTGAATTGGAATGTCATATGATTGAGAATATTTAAAAATGGAAAGAATTGTTGGTGAATTTAAAATGCCTTTGTTTATGACAGAGTAGTTTGTACTCCTGATTAATTGCTCTTGATTAATCTCCCTGCTTTTCAAATTAAATCAAAATTAAGAACTAGCTATTGAGTGATTATGTGAGGTGTCACTTAGTACTGTCTTCTTATGTCTGTATGTTTGGAGCTATGATCCTGTTTGCATAGGATGGGGTTGGATGAGGGACTCATTCGGCCCAAATATTGTGGAATTAATGATTCAGGTATAAGGTATAGGCATCATTACACACAAACACACACACACATACACTCAAACATCCCCTCCCCACATTGCACTCCCACCCCCCAGCTCTCTGTAGTTGAAGAGAGTCCTCAATTAACACTAAAGGTCCCATGAAGACCAGAACATTTTCTTTAATGAAGACCAAAGATCAAAGACTGTTCAGGGAAGGAGAGGTATGTATTGGTAAATGATATGGCTGATTAGAGCTGGAAGCCAATAAATCCCAGAGTAGCAAAATGTTTATATGCTTGACTATAAGTCAAATGGTTAGAAGTTCAAACCCACCCAGAGGCATTTTCAAAGACAGACCTGGCTACCTACTTTTGAAATGTTGTAGTCTTGAAACCCTATTCTATTCTGCACAAGTCGGGTCTCATGGTCATAATTGACTTGATATGCATAATGTTACTTACATTGAAAACCATTCCTTTGGGACGTTAAATGACCAGTTAAGGCACTTATGAAGCAGGAAGATGAAGTGGAGGGAGCTTGATACAGGGATTGAGGAGGCTAATTTTTTTTCACCATACCTTAAACTGTATTGAATGAAATGAGTATGCTCTATACATATGCTCTATACATTTGTTTCTTCATCTCTCCATTGGTTTCTCTAAGGTCATAATTTGCTTTGTTTTTGAAAAACATGTGCATTATACTGTTAAATATAGTAGCAGCTTTTGAGTATGTATTTAATTGTGTCTGACAAATTAAAACAGACTTCATTGGTTTCAGAGTTGGTATTTACATTTTTATTGCTGGATGTATTAAGAAGAAAGTGCTTGTTTTATAAAATACAGAAAGGAAGAAGAAAATAAAGCTTACAGTTAATTCTGCTGCTGCTTGTTATTGTTAAGTGTTGTCGAGTCTGTTCTGACCCATAGCGACCCTGTCCAGTATAGAGTTTCCGAGGAGCAACTGGTGAGCTTGAACCACTGACCTTGCAGTTCAAACCAACTTTGCAGTCTAGCGCATTAACCCACAACGCCACACCAGGACTCCAGTTCAGCTACTTAGAAAGGAATGTTATACACCTCTGTCTCTTTTCACTCTTCTTTGTATGTATGTATATAATCACATTTCTAAGAAATTAAAATAATTTTGTATATAGATATTGCTTTTTGCTTATTTAAATATTCTTGCTTCTCCTTTAACAGTATTTTGCTAGCATTTTGATATTAACTATTTACATAAATCAAGATTTTTGTATGTCAGTGCCTTATAGTATAAAGAGCACTGGTGGTGTAGAGGGTTAATCATTGAGTTGCTGATCAAAAGACCAGCAGTTCACATGTCCTAGCTGCTCAGTGGGAGAGAGATGAGGCTGTCTGCTCTCATAAAAATGTAAAGATTTATAGTCTAGGAGACCCAAAGGGGCAGTTCTACTGTGTCCTATAGCATCACTGTGAGTCAGACTGGACCTAATAGTAGTGGGTTTGATTTGGTATTCCATTGCATTTTGTAAACAAGCACTAGACAATTAACTTGTTTCAAGTTTGAGTGGATATGTAAGGCTCCAGTGAATTCCTTGTGGATAAATCTTTAGCTGGGTATTAGCTTTTGTTAGGATAAGTCCCTATACATGTTTCTCATGACTCATAGGTTATACAAGTACACTGACAAACTGCTTTTCAAAAAGGGGATAATGTGCTAGTCTCCTGAAATTTATGTGAATACTGCTTCTTTCAAACTTTTGCTTGCCTTCAATTTTATGATTTAAAATTTTTTGCCAATTTGCTAGTTTTACAATGCAATCATTGATTTCTTGTAAAGATTAAAGAAAAGTTCTCCCTTAATGTTTATTGATGTGAGAATTTTAATTTCTTTCAACTGATTTGATGTTTCAGTGCCTTTTCAACATCTGTTTGTTAATTTATTTTTAATCCTTTGACAGTATTTGTTTCTATTCTCTCTTTTTTTATGCACACAAAAACACTCAAGAATATATACTCATTTAAACAACCAAAGGACACACTCTGCAAGCCAGCCTCCTGGCCACCAGCACACAGCCTTACTTTTTCCATGAGTCTAGAGTCCTCAGGTGCTCTATCTCTTCATGACATCATCTCTGCCTCCATCTCTGGTCATGCTGCTTTTCTGGTTAGGGTCCCAAGTTCTGCTCATGCTCTTCTCTCTTGATAGTCCTATGGCCCTCTGTTCCTGGAATGTAAGATTAACTACTCTCCCCTTTAAGTTACCAAACTTCTCCCTTTATATTTGTGACAATTGCAATTAGTCATGATAACCATTTTTGTTGTTGAGTTCCATCGAGTCAATTCTGACCCATAGCAACCCTGTATAGGGGTTCTAGGGAGCAGCTGGTGAGCTTGAACTGCTGACCTGCAGTTCATATGGCTTTGCAGTCTGGTGCATTAACCCACAGTGCCACACCAGGAGTCTATGATAACCATTACTCAACTAATAATCACTACTATTAAATCAAAAGAGTCCTATCCCCATCTCTTTTCACTAGACCCATTTAGGCAAGATGAAAACTATTCACGGGGGATTCTGTCTTTCCCTGGACACTCTGAAACTAAAATCCCTCTTGAAAACTTGTAAGCCAACCACTTCATGCCTTTATTTTATGTAGCTAATGTCTAATTTTCCCGTTACTAACAACTCTGTAAACCTAGGGAACAAGATTAATCCATGATGTGAAGAGTCCTTCCCTCTTGGTTGGTATTTGAGCTAGTACATCAATAAGTATATGTCAAGTTCATTAAATTATAGCAAGTTACACTTGCTTCCTTTGTCAAATTTCTTTATTTTACTCTAGTGGAGATCGGGTCCTCAATCCATTGAAGCTAGGTCAAATGAGTACTATTTGCAAGTTTGGGCGTTCATGTGCATCTTCCCTCACTCACTTCATATCAGCTGGACACTTCATTCTCAACTCTAGCCCTCCGTTGCTAAATTAGTGTCCATAGGCTCAGGAGTTCCCAAGTCTGTCCAAACTTCAGACTAACCAGTCTTATGTTTAATTTCTTAATTAATTAAAAATAAAAAAGTGAACGCCTAGGAAATTATTATTTAAATGTTGCTGGGAATTAATAGCTGTATCTGTGACATGACTTTTTAAATAAATTATTGCAACGTCTGTTTTTTTTTTTTTGTTGTTGTTTTTTCATAAGATGTCTTTTTTTATTTAACTGTCTGAACTGAGACTTACTGTTTTGCTCTCAAATACTTAGGAAGCGATTCCACCTTTGATGCTCCAGTGAAGTGTGTCCTGAAACATAAAGAGACCTAGATTGCATATTTTATTAACTTTCTTCCTTTCTACCTTTATTCTTTTTTTGTTTCTGCTTCTCAGAACGTTTGAATGGTCCTTACAATTTCCAGAGTAAATTGGTTCAGTCATGTAGATTCTTTCTCTGATAATAATGCTGTCTTAATTGTGATTTGAATATTTAATAAATAGGATTTCTTGAGTCATTAATAGATGGCTACTTTTTGAGATAGAATTGGGATAGACAGGAAATGAATAGGAAGTTTGGGTGGCTCGAGAAATTGATTTAGTTAATATGTTATTGTATACAAGGTGGCTTCAAAAAAATTTGTGGAAGAGGAAAATGAAAAGATAATGAAAAATTTCCACAAACTTTCTGAAGCCTCCTCTTACTTATTCTAAACCAACAAAGTAGTATTCCTTGTCCCTTTGAACTTCGTTCAAGAGTACTTTGAACTGTGTAACTTTATCCTGCTCACGCTTTCTTAAGGAAGAAAGGATGAAGACTGATCCTATAGAAATTTCACATACCTGTATAGGATTCACTTTCAAAGGGGCAGTTCAAAGGGGTTGCCATTTTTGAAGACCCTGGAGAGTGCTGTTTCTTAATGGGCCTTGGACTTTCCAAAGCTGTGGAGTAACACTGGATTAGTAACCAAAGAAATACTTTTCATTTCCTTACTTCTAATTACTTGGCATGGAGCCTGAAGGTTCTAATTTACCCTAGCCAGTTGTATTAATACTCATATTCTCATCTTATTAAAACCAATCAAATATGTATGAATTGAGGCATGGTTGAAATATAAAGTTTTCTGTCATGTGAATTGTGTCTATTTCTTCATTTCTACTTTTCTGTTTCAGTACAATCCCAGAGATCTTGGTGTTTGAAGTGAGACGTTTGGTCACATCTTGGTTCATCATTTTCTTGATGCATGACTCAACTATTTCATGTCCGTGCAGTAAGATGGCAGTGGTCCATATTGCTCAGAGTTGTAGGTAAGATTAGCTAGATCACACATGCGAGGTCTTAACCAGCACAGTGCCTTCAGATGTAAGAGGTGCTCCTTAAATGTTGTATTTGTACTTCCCTTAGTGGGTTTGAAAGAACAAAGGAAGATTTTTAGAGATGAGTGGGAAGTGGGATAGTGTCTACCCCACTATAATTCATCCTTTCTTAAGAAATCAATGAGCTGATTTTAATAGTTTAAAGAATTAAAAATTACATATTATATTTATACCACTACAAAAAAATTATAGGGTGATTTTCACGATTATAATGTGTCATCCATAGACAAATACATTTTTTTTTAACCTCAGGAGATTTCCTTTAATAAAAAAAAAAACAGTTATTCTTTTTCCACCAAGAGTAAACTTTTTTTGTTATGAGAACATGTCTTTTCCCATCATTGTGTCATCCTACTACAGTGTGTGGGACATTGTGTAATTGTAGCTCAATTTTGAATAATAGAATTGGTAGCATGTTCTAAGGCTGTAAAAGAAAATAAAAAATCAGTTAAGTCTAAAAATATTTCAGTTGTGCCTAGTCTCTCTTATGGTAGATAGAAGGATCTACTCATCACAGTGGAGTCCTTGTATGGCACTGTAGGATAAGTACAGGACTACAAGATCATTTTGAACCATAAGGTTGGCAGTTCAGACTCACCAGTTGCTCCTTAGAAACCACATACTGGGTTGCGTTGAGTCAGAACTGACTCTGCATCATTTAACAGCAACAATAACCCATCACAATACATATTTGGCTATGCTCTGTTACTATAGGGTAAAATTCTACTGCCCGGACAAAGTTCTTCCAACTTCCTGTCAACACAAAATCTCTTTGTCACTGGCTTGATGTTGTTGCTAGGTCACTTCCAACTTATAGTGACCCCTGTGTAGATCAGAGTCCTGGTGTGTTGCTCTAGGATAAGCACTGGACTGCTAACTACCAGGTCAATGGTTCAAATCCACTAGCTGCTCTTGGAAATCCTAAACAGGACCACTATGAATCAGAATCAACTCGGCAGTACAACAGATTGAAACCTAGTCCTGTTCTGGCCTCACAGTTGGTCTGTTTGAGCCCCTTGGTATAGCCAGTGTATTGCTCCATTTCCTTGAAAATCTTTCTGTTTTCCACTAACCTTCTACTTACCGGGTGTGCTATGACTTGAGCTGATTCAAATCAAATTAATGTCACTGAGTTAATTCCAACTTATAGTGACCCTATAGAACAGAGTGGAGTCCTGGTGTGGCGCTGTGGGTTAATGCGTCAGACTGCAAAGTCCTTTGAACTGCAAGGTCAGTGGTTCAAGCTCACCAGCTGCTCCTTGGAAACCCTATGTAGGGCTGCTGTGGGTTGGAATTGACTCAACAGCACTTAACAAGTATCTGGAATGAGGAAATTAATTCAATCTGTATGCTGAACAAATAATCTGAGAAGCTGGGTTATATGAAGGAAAACGTGGCATCAGGATTGGAGGAAGGCTCATTAATAATCTGCGATGTGCAGATGATACAGGCTTGCTTGCTGAATGTGAAGAGGACTTAAAATATTTATTGTTCAATATCAAAGACCACAACCTTTGGTATGGGTTGCACCTCAATGTAATGAAAATAAAAACCTTCACCACTGGACCAATAAGCAAGCCACATCTATATAAATGGAGAAAAGATTTAAGTTTTCAGTGACTTCATTTTGCTTAGATCATCCATCAACACTCATGGAAGCAGCAGTCAAGACATCAAATGACATATTATATTGAGAAAATCTGCTGCCCAAGACCTCTTTAAAGTGTGAAGAGCGAAGATGTCAGTTTGAGGACTAAGATGCGCCTGACGCAAGCTTTGGAATTTTTAGTAACCTCGTATGCTTGCCAAAGTTGGATAGTGAATAAGAAAGACCATAGAAGATTTGATGCATTTGGGTTATGGTGTTGGAGGAGAATATTGAATGTCCCATGGCCTTCCAAAAGAACACACAGATCTCTGTTGGAAGAAGTACAGCCAGAGTGCTTCTTGGAAGCCAGGATGACCAGATTTGTCTTTCATATTTTAGACATATTGTCAGGAGGAACCAATCCCTGGAGAACGATATCATGTCTGGTAAGGTGGAGGATCAGAGAAAAAGAGGAAGACCCCAATGAGATGGATTGGCAAGTGGTAGCATCAAATGTAGCAATGATAGTGAGGTTGGCCCCGGATTGGGCACTGTTTGGTTCTGTTGTGCATAAGTTCACTATGAATTGGTACTGACTTGATGGCACCTAACAACAATGACAACAACAACAACATGTGCCTAGTGGAGTCCTGGTGTGTTGCTGAGAATTAATGTGCTGGACTGCAAAATTGGTTTGAACCACAAGGTCAGTGGTTCACACTCACTAGCCTCTCCTCAGAAACCCTATACAGGGTCGCTATGGGCCAGAACTGACTTGACGGCACTTACACTTAACAACAACAGCAAGTGACTGGTGGGTTTGAATCACTACATTGCAATTAACAACTCATTCCTTAGCCCGCAATGCACCCAGACCTATTTTCAGGCCTTTTTGCATTCTCTTTGTATCTAGTCAGGGCTTGCTCACGTCATCATTTCATTTATTTATTTTCTCTGACAGTCATAATCCCAAATGGTAAGTATACAAATTTTAACAGAAAGAGTTTCTACTCAGTAAAATTTAGTAATACTTTGGCAAAATTTAGTAAAACTTAGTAACAGTTTTGTTGCATGGTGTACAGTTTGTTGTATTACATTGGCATATTTGATCAAGTGAATTAGGATAGAAAATAACTATCAGTTTGCCAGGTTATCTACAATGTCATTAGTAAGAAAATTTCACAATTAAACTGCATTTCTAGCTCTGTCCCCACTCTGTTTTCATTATACCTGGATGACTGTTTCCTTATCATGGTTTTGGCAAAAGATATCCATCAGTTACTTGTAGAAAAATTACTTAGAAATGCATCAATATTCTATTTTTTGTGTCACTTCTACTTTTGTCTCTTGCAAGTCATCTCAGAATCGTTTGTTAGCGTATATACTTTTTTATCTATTGCCTTTCCAATTTATATCTAACCACTCAATACCCCAAATTGTTAAAATTGTTAAACATCTTCATCTTTCAGATTTCATTAGTAAAAATCTGGGCTAAGATTAGATTTCAGGTATCTAGGTTGGCTAGAAATTAAGCAAAAGACATTATTGTCCTACATAGAACTAAAAAGTGGCTATTCATTCTCATTTGAATATTTAATGCCCTGTGTTGTCATTGGAGTCCTGGTGTGGTGCTGTGGGCTAATGTGTCAGACTGCAAAGTTGTTTGAACTACAAGGTTAGTGGTTCAAGCTCACCAGCTTCTTGGAAACCCTATACAGGGTTGCTATGGGTTGGAATCAACTCGATGGCACTTAACAACAACTACAACATGTTGTTATTTGAAGGTGTTTGCTTTATTAAATACTGTTGAAGATAACTTCTGATAGTACTCCAGTGCCTTGAAATAGGATCAGAATTCATGGATAAGATACTTTTATTCAGTAATACTTATTAACCAGTGTTTCACATTGGGCAGTGAAACAGCTGATCTCTTTATTATTTTGGTGTGGTGCCCTCAGCCTACAGAAAACCACAACTTCAGATCATAAACATATGCTTGCACAAATGTAGTTGTTAATAAAAAGAAAGAGAGAGCAGTGCTGGATGGTGGCAAGGACCCATAATAATTAGCATTTTCAGTAACAACATCTGTTGTTGGCAATACCAGTTGTATCACAGGAGAAAGTAATCATTAAAATTAACTAATGCTCAGTTTATGTGCCACACAATGTACTGACATTTACATTATTTTTACTAGCTTTGTATGTTCTCTTTCCAGTAAGCATGTGTTTTTGAGTTTGAATGAATGCCTAGCATTATATTCCAAATTTTCTGCAGAACTTTCCTTCTGAATTGCACTGGGGCTGAAGTATGCATTTCCATTGAGTCATAGTAGAGTTGAGCCAAATTGTCGTAGATAGACCGTCAACACTCTTAAATTGGTTCTTTTTAAGTTTGATCCTATGCAATTTAGATTTTCTCTGAGTTTAAAACACCCTGCCTCTGCTCCCCAACCCACCACACATTTTCCTCATACTTCATTCCTACCTTCTTGGCTTTTCATTCTGTGATTAGTATTTGAGGTTCAAGTGTCAATATAAACTTTAAATATCTAGCGTGGCGTTAGTCAGTTAAGGGAGCTCTAGTGGTGCAGTTGTTAAAGTGCTTGGCTGCCAACAGAAGGGTTGGTGGTTTGAACCCACCAAACGCTCTATGGGAGAAAGATGTGTAGTCCTGCCTCTATACAGATTATATCCTTGGGAAGCCTATGGGGCGGTTGTCCTCTGACCTGTGGGGTCATTCCACCACTTGTCTATTAGTTTGTTGTACTGTGTTGGCTTGTGTGTTGCTGTGGTGCTCAAAGCTAGGCCACTGGTGTTGTAAATAAATACCAGCAGGCTCACCCATTGTAGACAGGTTTCAGCTGAGCTTCCAGACTAAAACACTATGAAGAAGGAGAGGCAAACTACTGAGTATTTGGGGATAGTGATGTTTGTGTGCTGTCGAATAGCTTCTCACTCATAATGAGCACTGTATAGGGTTTCTGAGGCTGTAAATTTTTATGGGAGCAGAAAGCCTCATCTTTCTCCTATAGAGTGGCTGGTAGATTTGAACTGCTGACCTTATAGTTAGCAGCCCACCTTGTAACTCACTGAACTATCAAAAACCTTATGAATAGCAGTGGAACACTATCAGGTAGTTCCAGATTATTGACTATTGAACATGATGAAGAGCACCAGAATATTGTCAGACCTATACAGTGCCAGATGATGAGTCCCTCATGTTATAAGGCAATCTTACAACTGGCAAGAGCTGCCTCCTCAAAGTAGAGTTGACCTTGATGATGCAAATAGCGTAAAGCTTTTGGGACCTTCACCTTCATTTGCTAATTGGGCACAACTCAAAATGAGGAGAAACAGCTGTAAACATCCATGAATAATCAGAACATGAATGTACTAAGTATGACTCTAGGAAAACTGGACATTGGCAAAAATGAATGGAATGTATAAAGATCAATATCTTGGCATTAGTGAGTTGAAATGGACTGGTATTGACCATTTTCAATCTAACAATCGCATGGTTAACTATGCCAGAAATGACAGATTGAAGAGAAATGGCATCACATTCATCATCCAAAAGAACATTTTAAGATCTGTAAGTATAATGTTGTCTGTGATAGGATAATATCTATATGCCATCAAGAAAGACCAGTTAATACCATTATTATTCAAATTTATGTACCAATCACTATAGCCAGTGATGATAAAATTGAAGAATTCTACCAACATCTTCAGCCTGAAATTGATTAAATATGCCATCAAGATGCATTGATAACTACTGGTGATTGGAATGGAAAGATTGGAAACAAAGTGGAAGAATCAATAGTTGGAAAATATGGCCCTGGTGATAGAAATGATGCTGATGATCGCATGATAGAATTTTGAAAGAACAATAAATTCTTCATCGCAAATTACTTTTTTAAACACCATAAAAGATGACTATACACCTGGTCCTCACCAGGTGTCCTATACAGAAATCAAATTGAATATATCTGTGGAAAGAGATGGTGGAAAAGCTCCATATCATCAGCCAAAACAATTCCAGAGGCAAATTGTGGAGCAGACCATCAATTACTCATAAGCAAATTCAGGCTGAAGCTGAAGAAAATGAAAACAAGTCCATGAAAGCCAAATTTTAATCTTTAACATATTACTCTTGAATTTAGAAATCATCTCAAGACAGATTCGATGCATTAGACACTAATGACCAAAGACCAGAAGAGTTGTGGGATGGCATCAAGAATGTCATATAGGAACACAGTAAAAGGAGCCAAGAAAGAAGGAAAAGACTAAAATGGATGTTAAGAGAGACTCTAAAACTTGCTCTCCAGCACAGAGAAAGCAAATAGAAGAAATGAAAAGGAAAAGAGCTGAACAGAAAATTTCAAAGGGTATCTTGAGAAGAAAACGTTATTATAATGAAATGTGCGAAGGCCTCTGGTTAGAAAACCAAAAGGAAAGAATCTGCTCAGCATTTCTCAAGCTAAAATAACTGAATAAAAGATTGAAGCCTCAACTTGCAACGTTGAAGGGTTCTATGAGCAAAATATTAAATGATGCAGAAAGCATCAAAAGAAGATGGAAGAAATGCACAGAGTCACTACCAAAAAGAATGGTCAATGTTCAACCTTATGATCAAGAGCCAGTGGTATTAGGGAAAATGTCCAGGGTGTGCTGAGGCATTGGCAAAGAGCAAGTCCCCAGGAATTGATGGAATACAAGTTGAAATATTTCAACAGATGAAACATTGGAAGTACTCATCTATGCCAAGAAAGTTGAAAGACAGCAAACTGGCCAGCTGATTTGATGAGATCTATATTGACCCATTCCAAAGAGAAGTGACCCAGCAGAATGTGAAAATCATAGGACAATATTATTGATGTCACTTGCAACTAAGATTTTGCTAACCATAATTCAAAAAATGGCTGCAACAGTACATCAGTAGGGAACTGCCAGAGATTAAAGCCTGATTCAGACTAGGATGAAGGATATTGTTGCTGATGTCAGATGGATCTTGACTGAAAGCAGAGAATATCAGAACGATGTTTACCAGTGCTTTATTGACTGTGCAAAACTCTCTAATATGTGGATCATGGCTCGCTATGGAAAAACATTGTGAGAAGTGAGTGTTCCAGAACACTTCTTAGTACTCATGAGAAACCTGCACGTAGCCATTCAAACATAACAGGGGATACTGAATGGTTTAAAATCTGGATATGTGTGTGCCAAGGTTGTATTCTTTCATCATAGTTATTTAATCTGTATTTTTAGCAAATAATCCAAAAAGCTGGATTATATGAAGAAGAAAATGGCATCAGAATTGGAAGAATACTCATTACCCACCTGTGATGTGCTATTGATACAACCTTACTTGTTGAAATTGAAGAGGACTTAAAATACTTACTGATGATGTTCAAAGACCTCAGCCTTCAGTATGAGTTACACCTTTAAAGAAATTTTAAAGTACACATAAATCTCCACTACTGGGCCAATAAAATAACATCAGGGTAAATAGAGAAAAGATTGAAGTTGTCAAAGACTTCATTTTGCTTGGATCCACTATCAACACTCATGGAAGCAGCAGTCAAGAAATCAAAAGACATATTATATTAGGTAAATCTGCTGCACAAGACTTCTTTAAAATGTTGAAGAGCAAAGATATGAGTTTGGGGACTAAGGTGTGCCTGATCCAAGCCATGGTATTTTCAGTCTCATATGCATATGAAAGTTGGACAATGATGCATTTGAGTTACGTGGTTTATCATGGACTGTCAGCAGACCAGACAAATCTTCTTAGAAGCCAGGATGGCAAGACTTTGTCCCTCATAATTCAGGTATATTATCAGGAGGTACCAGTCCCTGGAGAAGGACATCATTCTTGGTAAAATGGAGGATCTAGCACAAAAGAGGAAGGTCCTCAATGAGATGGATTGGCACAGTGGCAGCAGCAATGGGCTCAAGTGTGACAATGATTGTGAAATTGGCTCAGGACCAGGCAGTTTTTCCTTCTGTTGTGCATAGTGTTGCTATGAGTCATAACCCACTTGATTACACCTAAACAAGAATAATAGAGTCATTATGACTTGGAATGGACTTGATGCCAACAATGGCCTCTATAGTCAGAGTGGTGTGACAGGTAATTTATTAGTTCTCAGATGGATTTGTACTTGAGAGGGTTGCATCCCAAGCCTTAGGGGAGTTTTTCTGAGGAGGAACGCAGTTGGAGATTGCTCTCTCCTCACCTGGGAACCCTTTTGCCTTCTTCTCTAGCCTTTGCCCATCTTGTTTACTGGTTTGGGAGGATGTCAAAGTAAAAGAAGAAAAACTTTCAAATTAAAACTCATTTCTGAAACAACATTTGAATTAAATATTAAGATACATAAGCAAATTTTTGATGTGTGTAACTGCTTATAGTAATAAATGTTGAGTCAGAAATTATGTTTCTAAAAAATATTTGTATCAGCTGGGATAGTTTTCTTTGCTATCCTTTTACTCCTATATTGCACAAACTAGCACACCATTGATTCCCTTTCTGGGAGATAATCAGATGGACTGTGAAAACAGAGGATAAGCACTGGACTGCCCTCCATAAGATCAACGATTCAAACCCACCAGCAGCTCCTCTAAAACCCTATATGGGGTCACTCTGAGTTGGAACTGGCGCTGAACAACAACTATGAAAATGCTTTTTGTGGCTCAATAAGTCTGAGAAATGTGGCAAATTGTGTCTTCCTTTTCAAGCTGCGTGATGTATATTTAATCTTCAAGGTTCTGAAAATATCCTTCAATAAAACAGAAACAAAATGTATTGGATTTTGTTCATGTTAACATTTCTAACCTGCCTGCTGATATTGTTAAGTGCCGTTGGATCGGTTCCAACTCATAGTGACCCTGTATAGTGTTTCTGTAGATCTTTGTGGGAGCAGAATGTCTCTTTCTCTTACAGAGTGGCTGTTGGGCTTGAACCACCAACCTTGTGGTTTGCAGCCCAGTGCTTATCGTACAAGCCACTGCACCCCACCGTTTACAGCCAGTTTCTGTTATGGAAACCAGTTTAGGAAATGCTCTTCCAGTCCTCTGAAAGTTTAACTGCTAATCATGTTTGTTAAAATTTGCAAAAAGGCCCTTGTAAGAGACTATTTTAGAAGATTATCACTTTGATGGCCTTCCCATGGCAAGTCTATTAGACATGGCAATTTATGATGTCAAAATGTATCAGAAATTGTTGTATAAACTACAGTGAATTGAATAGTGGTGTTTCCAAAGACCAGTGTGCTTACTGACCTGCTAAAAGTAACATAGTAGGTCAGAGATGCAATGGAAGAAATTACAGAGACTGAGACAAAACAAAAACTTGTTGTCTTCGAAATTCCAACTCATAGCAACCCTACAGGACAGAAGCTGGATACTGACACCTTCCACAGAGAGGCTTGTGCTTAGCCACTGCACCACTATGGCTACTGGAGAGACAAATCAAGGATTGATGAAATAACTTGCCCTGTAGGGGGACTCTCCTGCTTTTGCCTTGAACTTTCGCTGTTTTGGCACCAAAATTCCTTTCTTCCTAGAAATCCTTCAATTCCAGGCAAACCAGGTTGGCAGAGCAACAAGAATACATCCCTACAGCCTTAGTGACAGTATGGATTCTTATGTTCTCAACTTTCCTTTTTCCATTCTTCACCAGTGCCGATGACACACTATCGCATTGTACTCTGCTTCTTGGTGTTTTGTTTGTTGATGTTGACTACCATGTCATTCAGGATGCTCTCTGCTCCCATAAAGATTTACAGCCGCAATAACATTATACAGGGTTGCTATGAGTCAGAACCGAAGACACTTAACAACGACATTATATATGTCTGAGAACTTCTGTTGTTGTTGAGTGCCATTGTGCTGGCTCCAACTCTCAGCAACCCTGTGCAGGGTTTCTTAGGAGCAGTTGGTAGGTTTCAACCGCCGACCATGTGGTTAGCAGTCCAGTGCTTATCCTACACCACTACATCGGGACTCCAGAGGCACTGAATGAGCTTTTCTTACTCCCATCAGACCCAGGGGATAGGAATTCCCCTTATTATAGTGCAGATCTATCTAATTAACTGCACTGTTGAGGACAGTTTTCCTGGAGGTACCTCTTTTGTCACTACCAGGTACCAGTTATGTGATCCTGAACATCTACCACAGATTCTGCATAGAGAGATGATTTATTTTCAAGATACTTAGTAATAGATTCTCACTCGAGGAGACAACTCAAAAGGTCAAATTCTTACAAATAAGGAGAATACTAAAATTTTGTTCCATTTTCACCAATGCCTTGGGGAGAATGAGGCTGCAGCACTGTTTGTAAGCTTGCCCTTGTAGCTGATGAGTCTTACTCTACCAACATTTTTTGTCAGAAACCAGCTATTTTATAATTAAATTTATTATTTTGTTTTTCTAATTTAAAGATCCCTTTTTATTTTGGAAGTTTATAAGTCCTACTGCCATTGAGTCAGATTTCTGAGGCTGTGAATCTTTATGAGAGCAAAAAGCTACGTCTTTCTCCTGTGGAATATCCGGTAGATTTGAAAAGTTGACATTGCAGTTAGCCCAACATGTAACCTATTACTATGTTACCAGGGCTCAAGATATTGCATCTCCAATGGACAGGGAGCTGAAAAGGGCAATAGTACTGCCAAACCAGCATTCAGAAAATTGTGGTTTGCTGGGATTCTAACCATTCAGTCCTAATAAGATTGGATTGAATGAAGATTTAAGTATATTCCTGTACCATTTTAAATTGAAGTACAGAATTATGGCACTAATGAGAGGAAACTCATTAATTTATGCCCATTTCAATTGAAGGGTTTATTGACCATAACAAAATAGGCGTCTAAGCATATATTTAATTTTTCTGTCCTGGTCATATCAAGGGAATATGAAGCTCATGTTGTCTTCCCAGTGAAGACACATCGTCTTCTCTCATCCTATCCAAGGAACAGGTCCTTATGACGTTTCTCACATTATTGTGTTCCACAGCATCTGTCTGTCAGTTTGTCATCTTGTGTGTTATTGCTGTGATGCTGGCAGCTATGCCATTGATGTTTCAGAAAATCACTCATTGTGGATAGGTTTCAGAAGAACTTCCAGACCAAGACAGACTAAAAAGAATGGCCTACAGCAGTGTGGCAGTACTTGGGGACTCTTGGGCCCAGAGTCAGTGATATAGCCACAGAGGACTAGAGCAGAGAGTGAAGCATCCACCTGATAAGAAGAGAGGACATATTCACGAGAACACCCACACTTGCAGATAATACACACTTGACCTGGCTTCAATGACTGGATGATCAGAGCTCAACTAGAAGAAGAAAGAAGAGGAAAAAAAGTGTAATCTGATATAATTTGATGAGCATACAAGCTTTCAAGAGGGAACCTAGATCCAGAGGGCATGGGGGACGGGAAAATCTCCACTGAGTAGTATCCATCATCTGTCTAGGTGGGACTGATTAAAGGAAATGCGGATAGGTCTCTTGTGACACAATAGTGAATAATTGTTATCAGGACTGATGGCGACGGTTGGAAATGTAAAGGTAGATGTTTTGTAGCAAGGAGGGGAGTGATTAACTTTGCAGTCTAGGAGTGGTGGTCCCTGGGACCATGATGGGAGAAGAGCGGAGAGTGGGACCCTACCCAGAGAAGTAGTGACACCAAAGATGGAGGCAGAGACAATGACATGGAGAGATGAAGCCGCTGGGGACTTTAGACCTAGAGAGGGAGAGGGACTGTGTGCTGATGACCGGGGGCAGGCTTGTAGTGTATACCTTTTGGTTGGTTGATGATGCTTGGAGGGGATTGTAACCATGGCAATGAAACGATATACCATAGGATGAATGTGAAACTAATGTTCTCCCTTGTAAACTATCACATAATTCACAATAAAACGTTTAAAGAAAAAAAAAAAAAGACTGGCCTAGCAACCTGCTTTTGAAATCAGTCAGTGAAAACCCTTTGGATCACAGCAGAGTGGTGTCTAATGCAGTGCTGGAAGATGAGTCCCCTCGGTAGGAAGACACTCAGAATACACAGTGGTCACACCACTGAAGTCAGTCTTGAAGATGCTAGAGGGTCTTTCAGTGTTTCATTCTGCTATGCACAAGGTCACTCTGAGTCAGAACCAACTCATGGCAACTAACAACAAAGGTCAGATTTTGACATCTTGTCCTCTAGGGATGGTGTGTGCACATGCACACACACACTAATATTTTTGAAGGAGATAGAAGAATTTGAGGTCGGTTTTCTTGCTGGAGTGGCCGTACATAGATAGGACTCTTAGGGAGCTTTGTGGATCTTAGTTTCACTCAGCCAGACAATTAGACTGAACTGTTGCAGAGATGTGGAATGAACATGGTGTTGAAAAGTTAGTATTGGTTGGTTTCTGTATGTAACCTGTTGAACTGATCCACCTCAGGATCATGGTGGATTATTTCCTTCATCTCCTCATCCTTTTACAGATTCATTCCTTCACAAAGCCTACTTGGAAGGCCTGCTATGTGGCTGGAAAGACAGCAACAGCCTAATTCCACCAAAAAGGTCCTGCCCTCTAGGAGGTCTCAATCTAGTGTGGAGTAAGGCAGGTAGAGTTGGAAGCAGATGGCGGAAGGGCTTTAACGGTGGCACAGTTGATGTCAGCCCTTGCTGGTTAGTCTGGATTGTGATGGGAACATAACAAAAACTGGATCTGGAGATATCCGCTCTGCATAGGAACGAGAGCCAGTTTGTTTTCCAGAGATTATGAAAAATGATATTGGCCAGGTTCCGTACAAATGATTCCGTTTCTTTGGACCCTAGAAGAAACAACAACAAATGAAAACTCCTCTAACACCTTAAGTGCTAGAACAGAAATGTTGCAGTCCTCAAGTAGTTGTCCACAAATTGCATTTTCATAGTCAGTACAGTACCAACAGTGACGTCACTTCCCTGGCAGTGAATCCATGGATTTAAAGCTTTCTCTCTGGAAAACACTCAAGCTAAATGAAAAAAAAAAAAAAAATGCAGACTAACACTGATAATGACATTAAAAAGAAAAGTTTAATGAACAATTTGGGATAACAGAATATATTTTTCAACAGTTCCAAGTCCGTAGATTGTGCTTTTCATCTAAAAGTCCTCAACTCTTGATTTACATTTGATATTCGGCTTGGGGTTTACTTTTGAGCTTTGGAGGCCTAGATGGAGGTAAAGAGACACAAAACTTGCTAAAGAACTTTTTCAGTTTTTAAACAAATTTCTGTAAAATTTTAATCACATTTTGTAGATTACATACACATTAACATATATTTGCATATTCTTGTTGTTAGTGTTACTGATTTTGACTCTTGGTGGCCCCATGTGTACGGAGGAGAACTGTGTTCCACAGGGTTCTTAGGCTGTGACCTTGCAGAAGCAGATTGTGGGGTCTGTCTTCCCAGATGTCTCTGGGTGGGTTTATACCACCAATTTTTCTTCTAGTAAGCAAGAGCTTAACCATTGATGCTGTGCAGCAACTCCATATTTGTATGAAGGAGCTTCAAAAAATCTGAAAATATGGAAGGAAAGGATAAATTTTTCCATGAACTTTTTGAAGCTCCCTTTGTATTTTTTAAATACACTATGTACTGATGTGCAATAATGTGCTGGACTGCAAGGTCAGTTTGAACCACAAGGTCGGCGATTCAAACTCACCATCCATGCCTCAGAAACCCTATACAGGGTTGCTATGAGTCAGAACTTGCTCCAAGGCTCTTAACAACAACAACAAAACTTTTTATTTTTTTATTTTTTTATCTTACTATTGTTATCAATGTACCTGCTGGATGGTCTTCAATCTTGTTCTCCCTCCCCACTCTGTTACAGTATAGTAAAAAATACGTTCTCTCTGGGTATGGTTATGAACTAGAACCTTTTTCACTTGTCCCAAATTGTACAGTATGAACTAGAAGTACTCTCAGCAGTTTGGTTTGCACAGCATTAACACTTTCGATGGATATGGGTTTGTTGTGAATGGATAGTTAAAATGCCTATATTTTGGTATTTCTCCCTGCTTCCAAGTATGAAAATATAGGCATTATACTTATCCATTCACAACAGACTCATACCCATTGAAAATATGAATACTGTACAAACCAAGTTGATACTCTCTGTCTACTAATAGGAGCTCTGGTAGCGTAGTGGTTATGAATCGGTCTGTGAACCGCAAGGTCAGCAGTTCGAAACTACCAGCGGTTACACGGGAGACAGATGAGGCGTTCTGCTCCTGTAAGGATTTACAGCCTCGGAAACCCTGTACAGGGTCGCTATGAGTCAGAACCGACTCCATGGCACTTAACAACAACCTACTAACAAGGGAGTGTGGTGGCTCCATACAATAAGCACTAGACTGTGAACCACAAGATCCATGGTTCGAGCCCATCAGCTGCCCTGTGGGAGAAAGATGAGACTTTCCATTCCCACTAAGATTTAAAAAGGCTTGGAAACTATGAGTCGAAACTGACTCAACAGCACTTAAAAACAACAACCTGCTTCCAAAAGATGTCATGAAAGGTGTTAATGAAATTGTTGGTGGCATAAATGTAAAGGTTATCTTAAAACATAATGAGTCAAGCTGGGAGAAAATATCCAGCAAGTACTAACAAGAGTAAATGAAGGTGAAAATGAAATGAAAAGAATAGTGACCAAACCCTAGAAAAAGCTTCAA
>NW_006408531.1:1518491-1528073 GCF_000296735.1 Chrysochloris asiatica | reverse complement strand
CTATCTGCAAGTTTGGGTGTTCTTGTGCACCTCCTCTCGCTTCATATCAGCTGGATGCTTCATTCTCTGCTCTAGCCCTCTGTGGCTATGTTCTTATCTGTGAGTGGGCTCAGGTGTTCCCAGGTCTCACCACACTTTGGACCAATCAGCTCTTCCTCTTCTCTCTCTCATCTCCAGGTCATCAGGAGTCTATGGAACAGGGTTGAACTCAGCCCGTTTCTTCATTGCTGCCCCTCTCCCTCTTCCACTCACCAGTATACCAATGTGGTCGTCAGCAAGCTTACATGTTTGCTTATGTGTTCCCTTTGTGTTTCAGTCTTAGAGGAGGGTTTCTCCTTAAGAAACTTGATCATTTCCCGGTGAACAGCTTGCTTATTCTTGTAGTAGCCAGCCATACTGACATTTGTGTTTTGGGTTTTTCCTGATGATCTTTCTTTGAGGATGTGTCTTCTGTTGCTCTAGCTGTTCCAGGCTGGTCTGCTTTTCCTTTCTACTTGGAATGTCCCACCTCAGAAGGTTCTGGATGGGACTCAGGATTCCACCTAAGATCCTATACACTGCAAAAGCTCTGCAAGAGGCCTATTTCACTGGGCAAGTTCTAGAACTCCTTTTAGGTATTCCAGTCAGGCTGAAGACGGTTTGACAAGTTTTCTGTAATCATGTTTCCCGACATTCCTTTCTATCCCACTCAAGTGTCTATTTTACAATAGTAGGCAAGGAAAACAAATATTCATAAGACAGTCAAGCATCTTAATATTATTTCCCCTCTTCAAATTATGCCTCGATCCCTGTATCACAGAGCCCTGTTGTTCCAAGGTTGAGCATGCATCACTATTTACCTGTGTCCCATTCAGCCCATGCAAGCCGGTCTCAGTGTTCCTCTATTCTAGCCCACTATTCTTGAGCCGCAGTGGTCTTAATTTTCTTCTTTGTACAAATCAAACCTAATCCTACCACAGGACTTTTGCATTATTATCTCTTTTTCTTTCTTTTTAATGTTTTATTGTGAATTATGTGATAGTTTACATGGAAGAACATTAGTTTTACATTCATTCTATCGTATATTGTCTCATTGCCATGGTTACACTCCGGCTCCATGCAATCCTTCCCCCGTGCCCCCAGGGCTTCAGCACACATTCCCTCTCCCTCTCTGGGTCTAAAGTCTCCAGCTGCTCCATTGCTCCACATCATCATCTCTGACTCCATTTCAGGCATCACTGCTTCTCTGGGTAGGGGTCCAGTCTCTGCTCTTCTCCCTTGATGGTCCTAGGGACCTCCACTCCTAGACTGAAAAGTTAATCACTCCCTTCCTTGCTATAAAACATCTACCTTTACATTTCCAACCCTCACAATTAATCCTGATAACAATTATTCACTATTGTATCGCAAGAGATCCGTCTGCATTTCATTGCATCAGCCCCGGCTAGTCAGACTGAATACTACACACTGGAGATTCTACCTTCCTCCAGGCCCTCTGGATCTAGGTTCCCTCTTGAAAGCTTGTAAGCCAGTCACTTCTTGCCTTTGTAGCCCCCCACCCCCCATTTTGGGTAGCCAATGTCCAAGTTGCCCATCCCTGTCTACTCTGTGTGGAGGGGGTGGGAATGATTCTTGCTGTAAGGACTTGTTCCCTCTTTTGAGCTACTGCTTCCATAGGTGTAGGTCAAGTTCATCAAATTGTATGAGAGTACTTTTTTTCCCCTCTTCTTTTTACTTCTGGTTGAGCTCTGATCATCCAGTCATTGAAGCCAGGACAATTGGGTATTATCTGCAAGTGTGGGTGTTCTTATGCATATGCCCTCTCTTCTTATCGGCTGGATGCTTCACTCTCCACTCTAGTCCTCTGTGGTTATGTCACTGTCTCTGGGCCCAAGAGTCCCCAGTCTCTTTTTCTTTTAACATTGATCTCCAACTGGCACTGAGCCCTCATATTGGTGAAATCTTGAAACATTTAAGAAATTGTTCACTTTGAGACTATTACTTCTTACAATTCACTCTTTATAATCAGCATTTTTGCTGGAGAACCATTTAATGAAGTGATGCATGAAACTAGAATTTAAAGATCATTCATTGGCTATCTTCAAATTTATAAAAATGAGTGAAAGAAACAACTGTTAGCAAATCTTTTGGAATAAGCCACAGGCCATATTAATTTGTGGCAACAAGCATCCTGATGCTAATCATAATTGCGATTTTTGTTTCTTATTCAGTCATGGATCAGTGGTTGCTTTGGAAGTTTGTGTTTTTGCTGATAAATTTTTAAAAATAATTTTTATTTGATTGCCATCTTTATTATAACAGTTATTTGATAATTTCTGGATAAAACTCAGAACATAGTTTTTTCCAGTGTTTGAAAAGAATTTGCTGGTGTCCCCAGGTTGTATGCCTACTGACTTTTTGGACAGACTGTGAGATTTGATGCCAGTTCTACACTCGTAAATTGTGAGCCTGCCAAGCTCTACTCCAGGTACAGGTGGGCTTCATGAGAGCCAATCCACCAAGAGCGCTTCCACCTGGTAGAGAAATCTGTTAGGGACGTCGGAAGACTGCTTGACTTTTAATGACTGTTCCTTTACCTTTGAATCTGTGAACAGAAATTCAGTATTGAGTAAAGCTCCATGAATCCAGTTCTGACCCAGCATTATTGATGTTCACACAGAACAAGTGCCATGTTACTGCCATACTGTGAGTTCCTTCAGGAGCCAGCTCTTGAGATTATAGGATACTTTGTTATGTGATTAGACAAGAATGTGTTCTGTCTCCCATTTGTTCACACGCTTTCTAACTTCCAACCCCACAGCACCGTCAAAGAGTCTTCAAATTGGCAATCACTGATAGGAATTCTGGTAACGTGCTGTAGGATCAGTACTGGACTGCTAACTGCATGGTTGGCAGTTCAAACCCACCAGGTGTTCCTCAGGAGAAAGATAAAGCTTTCTGCTCTTGTAAGAATTTACAGACTTGGAAACCCTGTTGTTGTTGTTACGTGCTGTGGAATCAGTTCCGACGCATAGCGACCCTGTACAGGGTTTCCGAGGCTGTAAATCTTTACGGGAGCAGAAAGCTTCATCTTTCGCCCTCGGAACAGCTGGTAGTTTCGAACCACTGACCTTAAGGTTCGCAGCCCGATTCGTAAACACTACCCTACCAGAGCTCCTTTGGAAAACCTATGTTGTTGTTGTTGTTAAGTGCCGTCGAGTCGGTTTCGACCCATAGCGACCCTGAATAGGGTTTCCGAGGCTGTAAATCTTTATGGGAGCAGATCGCCTCATCTTTCTCCCGCGGAGCAGCTGGTAGTTTCGAACTGCTGACCTTTCGGTTTGCAGCCCGATTCGTAACCCCTACGCTAGCTACCAGAGCTCCTTTTGGAAAACCTATACAGGGTCACTATTAGCTGAACTTGACTTGATGGCAGTGAGCTTGAGCTTTTTGTTGTTTTGAGTTGACAGGTGAAGACCACCCAGTAAGTAAGGATGGGCTTACTTGCATTCACTTACTAAACTGTGAAGCTGTGTGCTATGTAAGTCTGTGTTTACCATGCTTACTGAGTCATTCACCCCTGCTCTAGCCATTGGGAAGGAATCCTGTTTCTAGTATGCTGATGACATGTTTAGAAAGACAAACTAAGAAGACTTTTAATCAACTTTGGCCCAACTATCCCATTCCCTGTTAATTATTCTGAAACCATTGTCTTGGTTTTTGCATTGGATTCTTGTATTTAATCCAGTGTAACTGAAAGTCCAAAGCAGCAGTCCCTTAAATTTGGCACACAATTCGGTACCCAAAATGTAATTTGTTCACATTTGGCAACTCATTCTTCTTGCTAACATCAGCAAATTACATTTCTTAAAGCCGGATCTGCCAAGGTTTTGTTATAAAGCTGAGGCTGTGAGTGTTGGGTTATGTTTGTTTGGAACATCTTCTAGGCAAACCCTGTGACCATGTTTTGCTCTTTGGTCGGTGTTAGCGTGAACTCAACTGGTCTTCTTCAGCACATCCCAGTAGAATAGGGGTGAGCTTTCTTGACGAACTTTCCCTTTTTATTATAAATATTCACCAACCCTGATCTTCCCATGGCCAAACTGTTGAAGCAAAATCACTCTGCATTTAATAAATTGCATAAAATGACTGCTCTGCTAGAGAGTAGACTTGCCAGGGGAGCTTGACCACAAATGTATTTCCATGCACTCAATACCAGTGAAAAGCTTGCCTCAGAATCTAGAGAGGATTAACAGCAACAATTTGAAATACACTGTTCTTCAGATAATCAAAAATCTACCCTGAATTTAGCAGCTCATTGGAAAATCCCTTTCTTTGACCCTGTTATATTGATTCTCTATAAACTTGCTTTAATTAAATTTCACCTTGGGGTTTTTTTTAGAGGGGGTACATATGCATGTTAATGCACTCACATTGTAATTCTGAAGATGGGTTTTTTTTCCCCCAAAGGCAATTAAAAGGTAGGGAGTCCATTCAGAGAAGCCATCTGCTGCTATTTAAGAGTTATAATTAGGATCATCATTTGAATGCCATTGTCATGTTTTAGAAAAGGGAAGCTTTGGGAACTTAATGGAAGCTTCAGCTCCTCTGTAATGCCACACCTCCATATTTGGAAACAATTGGCTGAAATTCTTCTTTCAAGTTTTAAAATTTATGCTCAGATTTAGTGTTTACTCTGTTGGGCAGAGTCTTGGTGTGGCACTGTAGAAAAAGCATTGGACTGCTAATGGCAAGGTTGGTGGTTCAAACCCACCTGCTGCTCCTGGAAACCCTATACAGGTTCTCTATGAGGTAGAATCTATTCCAAGACACACAACAACAGCAACACACTGCTGGACACAATGTTTTCTTGTGCCTGGAGGTAGTGGTTAAATTCTGTTGAGTCAGCCTCAACTTATAGTGACCCTGTATAGGGTTTCCAAGGAGTGTTTGGTGGATTTGAACCTCCAACTGGTAGTTAGAAGTCCAGAGCTTTTTCTACAGTGCCACACTAGGACTCCCTTGCACATGTATTCCTTAGTTACTGTTGTTGCTGTTCTTGTTAAGTGCTGTTAAGTCTGTTCTGATCCATAGTGACCCTACGTAGGGTTTTTGAGGAGCAGCTGGTGAGTTTGAATGAGTAAGCTTGTAGTTCAAACCGACTTTGCAGTCCAGTGCATTAACCCACAGGACCACACCAGGATTCTGTATTCCTTAATGAATAATCAGTTTTTAAGAGTACTTTCTACGAAGCCAATCTTCAGCTCAAAATTTGAGTTTATATTTCTGTGCATTTGTTTTTGTTGTTAATGCTGCCAAGTTGGTTCCAATTCATAGCGACCCTGTATAGGGTTTCTGAAGTACAGCTGGTAGGTTTGAAAGCTGACCTTGCGATTAGCAGTCTAGTGTATATACTACTGCACCACAAAAAATGGAAGATCCATTACTGCATATTAGTTACAGACTGAAAGACATTTATAGCTGATATATATATATATTTTAAATCTATTGGCTGGAAATAATTTTAGTACTAAGAGTAGTTGAGCAAGAAATTTACAAAAGAACATGATTTCAGTTGTATTCATTTCTCCATTTATTCATTCACTTACCAAATATTTGATTTTGTATCTACCATGTTCCTTCCTCCCTCCATTTGTCAAAATTATTGATTTTGGAGGGGGGTGGTTAAAATTCTTTATATTTGTAAATTATATTAGTTATGCTAGCACTAAATATGGTACGGAATCAATAATAATAACAACAACATCCCCCCCCCCCCAAAAGGATGCACCAAATATGTTTTAATTACTCTCAAAGATTGAAGATGGAGTGTTTGCATGTTATGTTTAATAAATTCCTTATTTTCCTGTCAGAATCTATATTCTTTCAAAACACTAGCCTTTGCTTAGATGAGAATTAAATTGACTAAACACAGCTTTTGATGAAATCAAACTATCCTGTCTTTTCAAATTGGATCATTTGATTTTGTTGACACTTAGTAGATAGTCGATTGTATTAGATGTAATTGCTTCACATTCAAAGTAAGTTTGCAGTTATAATGATTCTCTAAGTTATAATGGGTTATCTGATGGTCTTACATATGACACATTTTACATATTACAAATTTACTGTCTATGTCCTTAAATCAGCACAGGAAATTCCTATGAGATTGGTTGATATACATGTTTTTATTATTGTTCCAGCCAACTGGAATGGTCAGTTTTTGGGATGGTCTTAATTTTTTAATCAATAGGTAATACTTATTTGGAAACAATTTGGCTGAAATTTGTCTTTCAATTTTTAAAACTTATGTTCAGTTTTTGTGTTTACACTGCTGGGCAGAGTTCTGGTGTGGCATTGTAGGATAAGCTTTGGATTGCCAATGGCAAGGTTTGGTGGTTCAACCTTGTAAAATACAGCTGCTTTTTATGCCTTTAGAATTCTTGACATTTCTTCAGTGCCCTCTACTTTAAATGATGCTATTATAATTTGACAACTCTACATATAATTTGATTGGCCTAGCAAGGCTGCACATTACAGGTTGAAGTAGAATACTGAGGCAGAATACAGCTTTACAACCTATTAAACCAGAATATTGGAGAAGGTGAGAAACTATTGGGTGTTTGTATGAGAAGGGGTGTTAGTGTACCTTGGGGAATTTCTCAGTAAGTACACAATGATGAATATATTTCTTATTCTACTTCATTGTGCATAGTCCCTTTGATCTATATGAAGCTGTGGTGGAACTTGGTTGAGTTTGCCAAAATGTACCAACCATTTAAAGCATCCTCTCTACTGCTTTCAATACATATATGGAGAAGACAAAGTTAGATATTCCATAGAACAGAAAATTGATTCAATGATGTCTAAAAATCTCTCCCAACTCTAAGAGTATGGTTTTGTGAATTAATGTTTTTATTATAATTGATTAGAAATAAGGAAAGATTTAAATACCACGTGGGTGATTAAACACTAGGTTGCCCAGGAAGAGCATTCAGTCTGTAATATGAAAGGTCCTTAAGCTCAACACTGAAGAATCCTGAAGAATCCAGTCTGCCTAAATGAATGCTTCTGTCTGTCTGTCTGTCCAGTTTTGTTAAAGATACAAAAGGAGGCTTATATATTAGATTTGCCATAGTTTTACTTTAGATACTTTCTGCTTATATTGAGCTTGGCTTATTTTGGGTTAGCTTGTGAATTTACTGAGATCATAACACATTTATTGTGGTCATGACTGCAGAATGGAAAATGTCACAACTACATACCAGTTTGTTTAAATCATTTCTAAGTGCCCACCTGTGCTGCTAAACTCTCTTATTAGGGTTTTACTGGCTAGTATGTTTTTGTTCCTGTTTAAGTTCCGTTAACTCTTATGCCTAAGTAAATTAATGTCTTTGTGTGAGTTACTGCCCTTTTAGCTTCTGTTTCTATTGTAGTAAAGGTAACACCTGCTTAATGATAGACATGTAGGCCTTTCTGTTTTTAAAACCAATTTGAAAAAGTCTCTTGTCAAAAGTGCAATTTTGTTTTTAAATATATTATTACTGGGGAGAGGTTCAGTTTTTGCTGTTGATGGACTGAAATGTAGTGAATGAAAAATATCATACAAGACAGTACTTGATTTTCTTATGAAGTTTTTGAACTCTTGTAAGCTATGTTAATTTCCCCCTGCATCTCTGGTTATGTATTTCATGACAATCTATTCTCTAATAAGAGGGCTGCTGAGTCTGTGACAAGATGATCTAGGTGACTTACCTGTCGAAAACAGACTTTTACCTTTTTACTTTTATTTCCACTACCATGACAGTACCATGTGAGTGAGAGAAAAAAAGATTAGCGTAGAACTAACATGAGTCCCGGTTGACTAAGTTAATTAAGTACTTGACTACTAACCCAAAGGTGGTCAGTTCAAACCAAAGCTGTGGCACCTTGGAGACAGAGCTGGCAGTCAACTTCCCAAAAGTCACAGCTATGAAAAGTCAAGACACACATTGGTTGCCTTGAGCTGGAATCCACTCAAGGAGAACTATTACCATTCATTAACACTTTACTGTGAAATGGAAGCTTTGCCTATGAAACAAGGAAGGAAAGGAAAAGGCTAGGAGGAATGGAAAAGTGGTAGGACCTGGGTTTGGTGTGTGGTATACACTCAGCTGCAGGTTTATGTGGGGAGTTGCTTGGATAGCAAAAGCAGCCAGGCATGTCATTGGAGTTGATGATTTAGCACATATTTTAGAGCTTGGGCTCTGAAGGCAGCCTGAGATCAAACTTGGACTCTTGACTGTTTTCAAACTGTGTGACCTTGGACACATTACTCAGCGTCTCTGGAACTCAGTTTCTCCATCTGTAAAATGGGCCTGAAAATTGTAGTACTTCCTTTTGGGAGGTCTAAATGAGCAATTGCATGTCAGTCCTTAGAAAAAATGTCTATTTACTTACAATCATTATATTGAATAATGATGATAATAGATATTATTATTAGGACAGGGAATCTCAATTTGAGTTTAAAAACATGAACTATGAACCATTTTAGAAAGAAACTTGTTTTACTGCTAATGTGAGGCGACCATGCTGTATCTGAAAATTTTCATGGTTCTCCAAAGTCAACACATCCTTGCCTGGAATGTCTTTCTCCGTTAGTGATGCTTCGAGGTTCATCTCAGATGTCTTCTTGGTAAATTCTTTCTAAATTCCTCCAGGCAGAATTAGTGGACTTACTTTGGGCTCCTATAGCATTTAGTTAATGTCTTTAATACAGCACTTTTAATTGTAGTGAGATTGTTTTCTTACATTTGTGTATTCCCTCTTTACTGTGTCATGTAGAGTCTTGCCATTATTTTGATAAACACGAGCAGTCTATATATAGGAAACAGGTGAATGTTGCTGGTATGCAGGTAGGAAAAGTACAATAATTTTCATAGTATTCACTAGTAAGATTCTATTAAGGTTGTTAATCCCTGTCATGTTTCTAACCCTGCATATGATACCCATTTTAAGAGTTTAATAAATGCATGCTTCATGCCCTGGGAAATAATCAATCTCCTAAGCTGTTTTGGATGACTTATGGGAGAGAAAATACTTATTTTCTTTTTCTTCTTTCTCCTGCTTATTTTTGCGTATTCCTTTAGAGAGTTACTTCATCTTAGTATAAATAGATTTTCAGTATATTCATGAATATATCACATTTGTCTTGAAATTTTAAAGAATAACCAGTTGAATATTTTATAGTATTAAACTACTTATACCTATTTGTAGTATAACTCCCCAGAATACCTGTTACTGTTTCAGTGTGTTAGCTTACAATTTGTTGTTGTTGTTATGTGCCGTGGAGTCGGTTCTGACTCATAGCGACCCTGTACAGGGTTTCCGAGGCTGTAAGTCTTTACGGGAGCAGAAAGCTTCATCTTTCTCCCGCGGAACAGCTGGTAATTTCGAACTGCTGACCTTGCGCTTTCCAGCCCGATTCATAACCACAGTGTTTTATACTAATTTTTTAAAAAAGTTAGTAACATACAGCGTTCAATAGATTTCTGTGAACCCGGGTGAAAACCTGGTTGGCCAGCAGTGTGGCAAGACCTGGGGACTCTTGGACCCAGAGTCAGT
>NW_006408531.1:1503036-1517721 GCF_000296735.1 Chrysochloris asiatica | reverse complement strand
TGTAAAACTAATGTTCTCCCATGTAAACTGTCACATAATTCACAATAAATCATTTAAGAAAGAAAGAAAAAAAAAGTAATATTATGTCAACCAGATTTAAGAATAATAACCATACATAAACTTGTGGGATTCACTGATAAGAAATACATTCTGGTTTATTATTCTTACATGGATTAATAATAGGTGTCTTGTTCTATATCTCTACTGATTTATTAGAAATGATCTATATTGTAAGGCTATATCATATACAAGGGAAAATAAAATGTTCACATTTATATGTTTTTATTTATAAATTGATCTTTGAAATATATTTCTTTCCAAAGAGGAAATTTAACTGTTACAAAACAGGAAAGGATTTTAGAAACTTCCATGTGTGTTGGAAAATAACTTTTGCTCTTATTTTTGGCCATAATTATTGCAGATGATATCAAAATTATTTTGAATCCCCTCTTTCTAAACATATAAGATGAATTAATATAAGAGCCAAATTATTGGCAACTATATCAATATTAAGATAAAGACAGCTGGTAATTTGTGTTTGCAATACCAAGTATCTTAAAGAAATACACCGCCATTGTCATTCAGCCATGCCTCTTCCAAAAAATTATAATGGAGCCTTCCATATAAATATATTTTTGTATTGTTAGACTTTATCAGCCAGAGTCAGCTGTGTTGGCTGAACTCTGGGGTGTGGATCCTGATTTTGCCAAAACTCATTTCCGTTCTCTAGCCCCCAGTTTACTCTTCTTTAAGAAGGAAAGATGAAAATCATGGACTTAACCTGCCCTGCTATGAACCTTAATAGAGACATTAATGACATCTGGAAATCTGCAGCCTATAAAGCCAGTATTTCAGTCATTTATAGAACTTGGATATGAAGTGTGTTTTGAAACCCTTTAAAAAGTATTCTTTCTGTAAATAGCAATGATGGAAATACTAGGAGCTTCAAAAAGTTTGTGGAACAATTTCATTATTTTTTCATTCCATTTTTCCACAAACTTTTTAAAGTCCCCCTCATACTTTGTGTTTAAGGCAATTTTGCAAATGATTCCAAATGATTATAATTATTCATTGCTCCACTTACTCTATTTCACTCATCGATGGATACAGATCTTTAAGGCATTGGAAATGGTTTCTTTTTTTCTCATTATGGCACACAGAATTCCGTGGTGGAAATGGCCATCTCCTTTGAAGTATATTAGTAAGTCTACTGTGTGAAATCTGTGGCATAAAGTGCCCTAGTGTATTGTGTTCACTTTTAATATTTCCAGTTCCTTTTTGCACTGTCAGTGTTTTTCAGATTTGAAGGCGTTTGAAGAAATGATTATTCCTGGAATTTGTTTCCTTTAGTCAACAGCAGGTATAGAACACATCTTGAGGACATGATCTTGCATTGGTAGGGGAAAAGAAGTTAGAGTGATGGAAATGGAAGATGCCTTTTTTCTTTTTTCTTTCTTTATTTTTTAATGTTTTATTGTGAATTATATGATAGTTTACATGGGAGAACTTTAGTTTTACATTCATTCCATCGTATATCATCTCACTGCCATGGTTCTAATCCTCTCCATGCATCCTCAACCACCCAAAGGGTATATCCCAGAAACCCGCTCCCTACACTTCGCCCTACTCCCCCCATTTTTCGGCCCACAGTCCCTTTCCCTCTCTGGGTCCAAAGTCCTCAGTTGTTTCATCACTCCACATCATCATCTCTGTCTCCATCTCAGGCATCTCTGTTTCTCTGGGTAGGGTCCCGCTCTCGGCTCTTCTCCGTTGAAGATGCCTTTTTTAAACTGCAATGTTTGGAGAGTGGATCAAACTATATCTCTATAATAGTAAAAACAAGTAGAAGGAAGTAATTATTGAAAGTGAGGTACAAAAGGAAAAGAGGTACAAAATTACATAGTAATTCAGACGTGGGAGAGATTATTTCCAGTTGGGAAAATTGGCAAAGTGGCAGATGTTTCATTTTGAGTTTCTGGTGTGGGAATGGTGAGAAAGGAAGAAAGGGGGAATGGGAGCAGAGGGAACAGTGAAAATAAAGATGGAGCTAGGAGGAAGCCAAGTAAGTAATGCCTGTGAAAAAAGAGCATACTGGGAAAAGAAGAGTAGAAACACAGAAGCAGGTCAGAGTCCTCGAATTTCTTGTCAAAGAATTTGAAGTTGATTCTTTCTAGGAAGGAAATTGCTGAATTTATTTTTAGCAAGGGTGTATACCACTGCAGTGCCTTGAATTGCTTTATATGGCTCTTCTACACATAAACTTTGTAATTCCCAGTGAACCACTTTCTTTCCTGATGAGTTTGGGTAAGAGGAGGTGGGAGAAGATGTTGATAGGATTATTATGATTCAGTTGTGAGTGATTGTTAACAGGGTTAATTTTGATTGTAAAAACTTGGAACCCTAACTTGGTATAAAATGAGCCATCTCAGAAGTAAAGTTGTACTCCATCAGGTTTTCAGTGGCTGATGTTTTGGAAAGTTCATTATCAGGCCTTCCTTTGGAGGTACTAGGTAGACTAGAGCATCCAACCTTCCTGTTATCAGCAGTTCACTGACACGTAACCCACCCAGGAACTCTTCTAGCACCAAACTCAGTATGGCTTCCCTTCCTCCACATGTCAGTGTTTCCTTTCCTCACCTTTTGCAATTGTATTCCAATTCTACTCCCCCTTCAAGACCCAATCTCAAGGCTATATTTTATGAGAATCATTTTTTTCCTTACTTTAAAATAATTGGTCTTGAAAAATCAGTAGATTGGTAACATTGGAATTTTCACATGCCAACAAATGCTTGAAGTGGGCAGCTGGTTCGTGCGCTCTGCCATTCCATGGGGTGCTCTCCCAGCCACCATGTTTCCCCCAACAACCTATATCTGTCTGTCTTTGAATGCAGTCCTGTTTAGAGCCTCTGATTTTAAACATCATTTTTCTATCTTTTTCTTGTGTAGTCATCAGAACTCTTCCCCAAACCGTTTCATTACCCCAGGCAGAGACTCTGTACCATCTAAGTAAGCAGTAACTTTCCCACCCCTACTCCCCCCATTCCCACAAGTTGCCACGAATCTGTTTTCTGTCTCTATGTATGTATTTGCTTATTTGAGGTTTTTCATAAAAATAGAAACACACAGCATTTATCCATTTATTTCTCACTTATTTTACGAAGTTTAATGTTTTCAAGGTTCATCCATGTCAAAGCATTGATCAGAACATCATTTCTTTCTTGGACTGAAAAATATTTACATTGTTTGTGTGTGCCACATTTTCTCCTGCCATGACTTTTAAAATCACATCTCTTGATCCAGTGTACACTTGTTTAGAAATCTATATGCAAATAGTATTCTTTCCTTGTGGTAATCTTGGGAGGTGCACATTCACTCATTCTTTGTGTAGAACTGTAGTACTTGAAACACCCATGTGGAATCAAGTTTCCTACCCCACAATCATCACACTGAAGCTCTGCTGAGATCCTTATACTGCTTCCGTTATATTTCTTGGACTCCTGGTGTAGCGCTGTAGGATAAGCGCTGGACTACTGACCCCAAGGTCAAACTCAACAGCTGTTCCTCGGAAACCCCGTACAGGCTCACAATGAGTTGGAATCAACTGGACAGTGTATAACAACAATAAGAAGCATATTTATTGAACCTCTTTAGAAGACCCATGAGTTTTAGCTTTTTCTTATTAATTTATCAAATACACATGGTTTAGGTGAAGTTCTTAACTTAGCATATGTTGCTGTCTGAACTGGATATATTGACCTGCTAACTCATTGTAAATTCAATTGTCTACATGGAATACTTAGAAATATTCTGCAAGTTTCAGTTTTGGTGTATGATAAGATCGAAGGTTCTTACTCTATAATGTATCTCAGTTGCCACTCAGCTTTCTCGGAAGCCCAGGGGGATGATTCACAGTCCTCATCTCTTGGGGAGACATCAGGTGTCACTGGAGGGGGACCCACCTGGCCTAGGGATGGAAGATCCTGGGGCTGAGTACTGGTCTAATGCATTGGGGCCCTTAACCTATTTAGGTTTCTATCTATAAATTATCACAAGTCTTTGAGCAATGTAAATTAGGCTGTAGCACTTTTGAATGTGATTATTACTATGTGTGTGGAAAGAAACCCTGGTAGTGTAGTGGTTACATGTTGGACTGCGAACCAACCACAAGGTCAGCAGTTTGAATCTACCAACTGCTCCATGGGAGAAAGATGAGGCTTTCTGCTCCCATTAAGATTTTCAGCCTTGGAAACCCTATGCAGGGTCACTATGAGTAAGAACTGACTCCACAGCACATACCCACCATCTACCATGCATATGGAAACTGAATTATTACCTTTGTAGAGCTCTGAAATTTTCTTTCATGCTGAGCATGGACACTGGCAGTGCTTACTCGTGTTTTGAAGATCTTTCTTTTTAACTCTAGGACACAAATCTTCACTGCCTGCCTATAGTTTTAATGTTGTGTACACACACACATTGAGCTGCTGCGCAAGAGATCCTGATTTACTTCAAAGATATGACTCACAGGGTTGGGACTGGTAAATCCCAAACCCATTGTTTATACAAAAGACTGAAGACCTCTGCTGGCTCAGGTGGTTGCAGGAGCAGATAGACACCAAATCTGCAGGGCAAGTGGCAGTCTGGAGGTCTCTCCTGGCTCACAGGGTTCCTGGTGTTGGCAAATCCAAAATCTGTATGTCAGGTGACAGGCTGAAGACTTCTGCAATTTTTCATCTCAAGAACTGGAGGGCAGCTGAGGAGAAGAGCGCAGAGTTGAGAGAAAGAGAATGGGCTTTGCTGAAACACCAATTTACATACTGGAGGCAGACCACACCCCCAGGGAAACTCCCTTTTCCATTGATTGGCTGCTCACATCAGATCACAAAATAGGAGGTGATTACATAGTGTCTGCCAGGCCACTGAGAATCATAGGCTAACCAAGTGATGCATACATTCACCATCATGTTGTTGTTGTTGTTGTTAAGTGCCGTCGAGTCGGTTTCGACCCATAGCGACCCTGAATAGGGTTTCCGAGGCTGTAAATCTTTACGGGAGCAGATCGCCTCATCTTTCTCCTGTGGAGCAGCATCATAGTAAAGTTTTAACCTAATTACTTATTTATGTTGTGTAACTTTTTTCATCCAATACATATACTTTGTTTTACAAACATAGCAAGCTGGATGTATTCTAACAAGTCTTGATCCTACCCTACAAGGGTGTGGTGGCCATGGTGTTGTTGCTGAGTCAGTGTGGCTCCTAGTGACCCTGTAGTGCAGCCAGAGCGCTCCTTAGAGGCCAAGATGGCCAAACTTCGTCTCTCATACTTTGGACATATTGTCAGGAGGGACTAGTCAATGAAGAAGGTGGAGGGCCAGAGAAAAAGAGGAAGACCCCCAACGAGATGGATTGGCCAATTGGAAGCATCAATGGACTCAAGCGTGACAACAATAGTGAGGTTGGCCCAGGATGGGGCAGTGTTTCATTCTGCTGTACATAAGGTAGTTGTGAGTCGGTACCGACTTGATGGCACCTAACAACAACAACAACATAGTGTCTCTGAGGTGGTAAATCTTTACAGGAGTAGAAAGCCTCATCTTTCTCCTCATGGAGTGCCTGGTGGATTTCAACTGCTGTCCCTATGGTTATCAAACCAATGATTAACTTCTTTACAAGCATTTAGTTAGTTACTTTTCAGTGGCAACCACTGGTATCGGTTTTTTATGTATCCTTCCAGGTTTATTTGCTATATTGTTTTTTATTTTGAAGCACAGAATATGTACAGACCAGTATATAAAATATGTGTGAAATATAAGAACAAACACTCAGGAAAAAGTTATTATTGGTCTTTAGGAACTGCTGGTGCCCCTCCCCAGTTTCATGCCCTATCTTTTGTCGCTGTCTTACTGTTGAGGGTACCATTCTCTGTGGGCAGCAAGGAAGCAGGAACACTGAGTCCTGGATGCCTTCGTTCCATTAAATATTTAAATGTAAGGATTAGTTCTCCTGAGTATCGTTCACTTCTTCATGGCCTTGTCTTGATGGACTACATTACCCATACTTCAGGGCTTCTCATCTAAGCTGTTTGCCATGACATGGTTGAGACATTTGAAAGAATATTTAACCCATAAGAGCATATTGTTATTATTGTGTGCCATTGAGTTGGTTCTGACTCATAGCTACCCTCTGTACGAGTTTTGAGGGATGGACCTTGCAGATAGCCGTCCAATGCTTATCCTATAGCACCACATCCATATTCATGTAATTTTAAGGCATACTGCACACGTATTTTGAATGTTGAGTGAAGATTTGGAAAACAGAAAATGATTTATTAAAACATGCCAAAAACCTATTGTCCAACCCTGCTGGGCAGAGTAGAACTGTCCCATAGGGTTCCCAACACTTTATGATCTTTACCAGAGCAGATCACCATGTCTTGTCTCCCATGGAGTAGCTGGTGGGTTTGAACCACTGACCTTTCGTGTAGTGGCCTAGTACTTAGCCGCTGTGGCACCAAGGCTCTTTTTTAAAATTTGGCGCATTCAAAAAATAGGGTTAATATTTTAAGGGAGAGCTTGGTGGTGGTGGTGGCTGTGTGCTGTGGATTCGGTTCCAACTCATAACGACCCGGTACAGGGTTTCCAAGGCTGTAAATCTTTACGGGAGCAGAAAGCGTCATCTTTCTCCCCCCGCAGAACAGCTGGTGGTTTCGAACTGCTGACCTTGTCGTTCACAGCCCGATTTGTAACTACTACGCTGCCAGAGCGTCTTAAGGGAGAGCTTAGTTTTGCTGATTTTCTTATTTTGCTGAGTGCCTGATATATAACTAGTTAACATATTTATTTCATACTCCTGAACTGTCATGTGCTCCCTCACGTTATTTTATGTCAAACAAAGGGACTGAGAGCTGGTAGAATCATGTGTTCTGTTTGGTACCTTGAGGACATGGCCTGAGTTCAGTATGTATGCATATTATGTGTCCTCTGCTCCATTTACTTACAACCCCCTTCCCTGTCTCATTCAACTCCTCACCCTTCACAATAAGCTTTCTAAAAAGACTTTTCAAGCTTCTTTTAATCTTTATGATCAAAAAAGAAAAGAAAATACTTTGATGATTTTGATACTGTTTCTTCTCTCTTCCCTTCTTTTGCCTCACACAGTTTTATTATATTACACACATAGGCCATCCCATGTCAGCAGTTGACAAGAAGCATAAGATGTCAGATCAGCTACATCTGAGAAGGACCCTTCTCTGTTCCTGTATTTTGCAGAACCTGGTAACTGATAGGCCTTTTTAGTACAAAAGCTCAGTAGAAGTTTATAAGATTGCTTTTCTGGAAATTAAAACAGGAGTGTGAGTGAGAGAGGGAAGAAAGAAGATGAAGAAAGGAAGAGGGAGAGAGTTAGTTATACCAACTTCTTTGAAGATGACATGGATTATTCTTATTACCTTAGTACCCTTTTTTCCCCCTGGAACTTCACTAATTTATACTTCAACTATGGATATTTTGGAGTCCCGGTGTGGTGCTGTGGGTTAATGCGTCAGACTGCAAAGCCATTTGAACTGCAAAGTTGGTGGTTAAAGCTCACCAGCTGCTCCTCAGAAACCCTTACAGGGTTGCTATGGGTCAGAATCAACTTGATGGCACTTTGCAACAACAACAACAATGGATATTTTACTGCAGAACTTGTATTCCACAGATTGGAGCCAAGAAAGGAAGCTTGCAAAGCAATTTCTGTTTATGGAACCTGTAAAATGTTTATTGTTCATCATTCTTCAAAGTTCAAAAACTACTGGGTAATTGAAGGGAATACATAATAAAGGAGGAAAAAAAGGGTTTGGGATGGAAAGGAGGAACAGGGAGAATGGAGAGGTTGGCTGTGAGTTGGAAATCTTGGTAATTTAGCAGGCATTCCGGGACATCAAGAAGAGGTGCTTGTTTGATTATAAGAGAATATAAAACATTGTCTTTGATTTCATTTACCATGTACCAGTTACACTGTGGTTTTCTTCTTTTCCAATTTTTTGTGAGGGCTTTGACTATATTCTTTTCCCTTTTATGGAAAGGTTCCCCCCTCCCCTTTTTTTTTTTTAAATAATCTATCAGTTGGTATGAGGAGAAGACAAGTTCTTACAGTTCACTATGGCATGCTAGTATGCTGGGCAAGAAAGTAAGTGGTGGTGGGGGGGGAAATAATTTAGAAGAAATTGAGGTTACATTTTCCATGGTGAAGTAATCCTCAGCTTTTCTGTGTAATCCTAGAGGACTGATGTTTCCACCATTCAGATGCTAAGAAAAAAGTCTTTCAGACACCTTGGCTTCTGAGGAACTGATGAGGCTCCAGGGTATATCAAAATGTAAAGAAATTTATTAGAGCTGGCGGCTCACTAAGCTTTCTGAGCTCCCTTGGGACTTTCCAGACTTTTGTGTATCTTGGGAGAACCAAAACTGTAGGAAGAAAACTCAATTTCCTCTTAGTGCAGTCCTGTTTGGAAACAACTTAAAGTCTCAACTGGTCTAAAGGATATGGAAACATGGTTTTGAATAATGAAAATTTTGGTTTGGGGGGATTATTCATAGTATCTGTATGCTGTGTTATAATTATAGCCAATTTTTAAGCAAATCTTTTCTAGATATATGGAAACTGAAAAGGACACCATGAACTGAGAAACATTTATGCATGTACTTAGAATCTCTGAGGTGGTGGTGGTGGTTATGTACCGTGGAGTCGGTTCCAACTCATAGCGAACCCTGTATGGGGTTTTAGAGGCTGTAAATCTTTACTGGAGCAGAAAGCCTCATCTTTCTCCCCTGGAACATCTGGTAGTTTCAATTTGTAACCACTATACCATATTTCATATCTAAGAAGTAATAGGAATGTACAGATTTAAAACAAAACAAACCATTATTGAATTGATTCCAACTTATGGTGACCAGGTGTGTCAGAGTAGAATTGTACTCTAAAGAATTTTCAGTGGCTGAATTTGCAGAAATAAGTCTCTAGGCTTTTTTTCCAAGACATCTCTGAGTAGACTCCAACTTCTAAATTTTCAGTTAATAGCTGAGTACGTTAACCCTGTACACAATTTTTAAACACTTTTCTCAAAATTCTAGAAAGATGAGGGATGAAATGATAGCACATATAGTTCCTGCATCTTTAGACCTTTAGATGGTTTTGTCAACATCGGAGAAACGGAATTAAAAAAAATAAAATTGTCCTTGATATCTAAATACAGAAACTCCCTTCTCCGATGGCTGCTGATACTTAGTTTTATTTGTTTTTTACTCCATCTTAATGATGAAAGAATTATAGATGATAAGCTTTTACAATCATTTGAGATACATGTGAATATGCATAATTTAAGTGTGTTCTAAACAATCAATGCATAGCCTAATTTAGTACTTAGCTAATACTTAATTTCAAATAACTGGACATTTAACAAAATTAATTGGAATTATAGATTTATAAATCTTTCACCTATTCAGTCAGATCATGTATTTCTTATAGAGTAAACAAACTTGAAATACAACCTGCTATTTCCACCCGTTGGTCACAAGACTATATTTTCCTCACAAGTGTAACATGAATTGTCCATTGTTTTATAGTGGGGACATTATCTCAGAGAATACACAATTTCTTTCAGGTTGTCACCAGGGTACTAGTCTGTACTCCACACTAATATTCCTTTGAGTTCTGTGTGATGAATTGACTGCATAGTTCTAGTGATTTGTTAGAATCATTTAGTCTTTTCCTTTTCAGAATGATAAATTATTTTTAAATGCTTTTATTTTCACAATGCTTTTATGCTCTCAAGAAACTAAAAATACTTCAGAAAATATCTCTATAACTTGTCTGTCTTGTAATCTCTAAATTTGTCACTCGTCTCTGTTCATTAGGTTTTGGGCAGGGACAGGTGTTCTTTTTGGCAGCAGATATCTAGCTGCACAGCTTAGCATGAGGCTCAACCTGACTGTCGAAATAGGTGGTGGTTGTGTGCAGTGAAGTCGGTTCTAACTCATAGCGACCCTGTATAAGGTTTCTGTGACTGTAAATCTTCACAGGAGTGGAAAGCCTCCTCTTTCTCCTGGGGAATTGCTGGTAGTTTCGAACTGCTGACCTTGAGATTAGCAGCCTGTCCTCTGGAATTCCTATTGTTCAGGCACACCTATGCAAATTACAGGATCCTGTTATAGCAGCACTGTGGTAATGGGGGTGGGACCCATTGTTACAACTATTGAATCAGTTTACCTCAGTGAGGGCCACCCTTCTTTTTACTGACCTTCTAATTTACCAAATGTGTGATGTTCCTTTCTAGCAGTTAGTCTTTTCGGATGATCTGCCCAAAGTAAGGAAAACAGTCTCACTGTCCTACCATCTAAGAATCCTTCTGGTTGTATGTCTTTCTCAGACTAACTTATTATTCTTCTGGCAGCCCACTGTGTATTCAGTATTGTATCAATCCTTCATCTTTTATTTTTTTCTCCATCATCATGCTTTCCCATATGAGTCTCTTGGAAAAACCATGGCTTGGATCAAGTACATTTTAGTCATCAAAGTGACATCTTTGCTTTTTAAAAATTTTAAGAGGTACTTTGTATCAGATTTGCCCAATGCAATACATCTTTGGCTTCTTGACTGCTGCTTCCATGGGGATTGGTTGTTGATCCAAGTAGAATGAAATAGTTAGAAATTTCAATTTCTGTACCATTTATCATGATGTTTGTTGTTGTTGTTGTTATGTGCTGTGGGGTCGGTTCTGACTCATGGCGACCCTGCATAGGGTTTCCTAGGCTTTAAATCTTTACCGGAGCAGAAAGCCTCAGATAATAGGATACAAAAACTTGAGTTTAGAGAGTCCTCTCAGTTGGGGCAACAAGAAGTACCTTGGATTGAGGAACTTGGGTGTAGAAGTCATGTTAGCTATTGGGGACATGCCAGACAATCTATTTCTTTGTGACTGTCTATTGGGAAAGTCCTCTGGACAACTAGTAGACAGGACCTTCCACTAGGCCCCTACAGATCCATGGAAGAAGTAGTTTAGAGTCTTTCTGCCTTTGGCAGTACTGACTCGAGTTTATGAGGTTGAATAAAAAGACAGTGGAGGGGAGACTTTACTTGTCCATGTGGCTTTTACTGTTTAAAATAGCTTTATTGACTTATAGTTCACATACCATATTATTCGTTTATTTAAAGTATACAATTCAGTGGTTTTTAGTATAATCACAGAGTTGTGTATCCGTCAACACAGTCTGTTTTAAGAGCATTTTTATCACCCCAAAAAGAAAATGTATGCACCTTAGCCATTATCCATCAATACCCCCTTTCCCCAGCCTTTCTGGATATTTCTTATACACAAAATACATGGTTGGTTGTGACTGACTTCTTTCATTGACATCATGATTTCAAGGGTTTTCTGTGTTGTAGTATGTATCAGTATTTCCTTTTTACTGTCAAATAATATTCACATCTATGGTAACACCTCATTTTATATATCCATTCATCAGTTGGTAGGATTGCTGCCATTTTGGAGCAGTTATGAGTAATGCTGCTTTGAATATTTGTGTACAAATTTTTTTAGGGGGACATATGTTTTAATTCTTCTTAGGTATTCCATCTAGGAGCTGAATTGCTGAATCTTTTAATATGTTTTCAAAGTCTTGCTCGTGTTTGGGAACATTGATATCTAATGTGAATTGGTTTTTGAGTACAAGCAACAATGTAAAGTGTCCAGTGACATATAGCTGTCATTATGAAATTTTGTATATTTCCCTTTTGGTGCAAGAATAGTCTCTGAATTGATAGATCTCTCACTATTATGAATAGCATCTTTTTTTTTTTTCTACCCACATTATTAAGATATTAAAGTCCAGCTCTTAATATTTTTCTTTCGTGACCTCTTAGACAATTATTACTTCATTACTTTTTTTTATGGGTGTTAACATCTTTTGAAATCATTTATTGGTATTTGTAATTTATACTTACTGAATGTTGAGTACCTTAAAATGATAGTATGTATAAAAGTACTTATAAAAAAATAGAAAATTATAACCTGTGATGTGTTGCAAGCTTTTTAAAATAAAGGCTTCCCTTCCATTGAAATGCAAATGCCCATGATTTACTTCAGTTTACTATGCTTGTTAAGGAGACTGATGTTTCTTAACTGAGTTCTCCCAGAAAGCTGTCTTTAAATGAAGATGATAAAGAAGATAGACTTTAGCAGCAGAAATAATTCTTTTCTTTATATTTCCAGACATTTTCATAGTCATATTTATAGCTTACTCCACTACCATAACTTGGGATTATAGTTCCTTGCAATAGAGAACTTTATATATTTGGATTTTCATTTGCTTCTTCTGAATCATTCCGAAAATAGCTTTCTCGTGTTCCTTTCTCTTTATTCACTTTCTCTCTCTGTCTTTCACACTTTTTCTCATTCTCTTTCATTGGCCTTGTGAAAGAATGTGATTTGATTTCTGGTCTGAGGTATCTTTAAGGTTGATTCTAAATGAACATAGAAGGACTATGAACTCTGATATGGTGTAGAAGTCAAGCTTCTTTGTTTTTATTGTAGTATTTTGTTAGGAAACTAAGGCAGTCATTTGACCCTCAGGCTATATTGTGTTTCAACATCTATCATTTTTCATTTATTTATATTCAGTTTTAGAATTATAAAATCATCCATGTTAATTGTAAGAAAAATGTCAAAAGAATATATGAGTGGTATGAAATTAAAGTCACATTCCCTGTGATTCTCTACATCCCAGGTCTCACAACCAAGAGGGAACACTGCTGCCCAGATGACATTCCTGAAAAAGTTAATATACAAGGAGGCTCTGAGAAGTTTGTAGGAAAATTTCATTATCTTTAAATCCATTTTTCCAGCAACATCTTGAAGCCCCTTATGGGAACAGAAAGCCTCATCTTTCTCCCGCGGTAGCATAGTGGTTATGAATCGGGCTACTAATCTCACAGTCGACAGTTTGAAACTACCAGCGGCTTCGCGGGAGAAAGATGAGGCTTTCCGCTCCCATAAAGATTTATAGCCTCGGAAACCCTGTGCAGGGTCGCTGTGAGTCGGAACCAACTCCAAGGCACATAGCCACCACTACCACCATATATATATACAAAATACATATGTACATATACACTGTAGTCCTGGTGTGGTGTTGTTAGATAAGCACTGGACTGCTAAGTGCACTATCAGTGGTTCAAACCCTCCAGCCTCTCTCAGAAACCCTATAATGCAGGGATCACCATGAGTCGGAACTTACCATCACCACCACCACCGTATACATTCACACACATCTACACACATTTTTATATTCTTTGAAGGGAATGGTATTATTCTATATAGTACATATTTTTCATCAACTTCCTTTATTTTCCGTCTGAAATTGACATTGGATAATGATGTCACTAAATTCTGCTTTTCTGTTAGCTTTGGCTGCCAGGGAACTGTGGGCTCAGTGAGACTTGCCAAGAGCCTTGTGCCCAGTTGCAGTTGCCTCCTATAGCCCAGATTTTCTGGTTTAATTTTGTTCCTCTCATTTGTTACTTTGCTCTTGCCATTATTCTTCCTAAGTGTTTAAGCTTTTTATGCCATCTTTACATAAGCTTTTTAAACAATTAATGTGAATAAAAGGATTTAATAACTATGACTAGTAAAAATGATATAGTTGGCTTAGGGTGCCGTTTATTGTCAGATGCTGCTCTCTGTGTAATTTCAGTGTTTTGGAAGCTTTAAATATCAAGATGTTATTTGTTGTTATTGTTAACTGCTATCAAATTCATTCCCACTCATAGCGACCCTTTATAGGGTTTCCGAGGAGCAGCTTGTTGGTGGGTTTCAACTATTATACTCCAAAGAATGAATAGAGTTCACAGTCCTGTAATACTGACTTTTTATTTAAGAAGAACATTACTGAAAAGGCATCAATGCATTTCTAGTTGGAGCATTTCAAAACGTTTAGAAATATAACAAACTTTTTCTTTAAAGACAGTAAGCAATTCCCTCATCTCCTCCTGTGCCCATGCCATCCTCTTTGTTGACGTAATTATACTAGTTTGATTCGTTGGTACCATGTTTAAATAGAAAACAGAAAAGTTTGTTTTTGTTTTTCCCCAGAGTGCAGTGTTTTATTTTTCAGTGTGGTAAATATTGAGTTTATTACCATTGGGACTGCTTATCTCTGGACTCAAGGCGCTTCCCTTAAACATGAATTCACAGATGGGAAATCACTAGAATTTTTGTTCAACAAACAAAAGAAGTCACTTTTAACCCAGGTCTTTGTTTGCCAGAGCGTATAGAAATTCAGCCTGGCACAGCAACCATTTTCTTAGAAAACCTTGTGTTATTTGGTGTATTTGAATCAGTTCTGATTCATAGGTTGTATGTGCCTCTTCACAGGAGCAGTAAAGTCTCACATCCTGTCTGCAGAACAGCTGGTGGGCTCGAACCACTGACCTTGTGGCTAGCAGTCCAGTGCTTACTTACGGTGCTACCAGGAAATTTAGTAAGCCTTGGATGTTTAGAAGATTCGATTAGAATTAATTTCCAATGTATTTAAATTACTAATGGTTACGAATCGGCCTGCAAACCTTAAGGTCAGCAGTTCGAAACTACCAGCCGCTCCGCGGGAGAAAGATGAGGCTTTCTACTCCCGTAAAGATTTACACCCTCGGAAA
>NW_006408531.1:1496106-1497501 GCF_000296735.1 Chrysochloris asiatica | reverse complement strand
CCTTCCATCTTCTCTTGATGCTTTCTGCATCATTCAATAATTTGCCCAGAGAATCTTTCAATAATGAAAGTCGAGGCTTGAATTTTTTCTTCAGTGCCCCCAGCTTGAGAAATGTGGAGCGTGTTCTTCCTTTTTGGCTTTCTAATTCCAGATATTTGCACATTTTATTGTAATATTTGGCTTTATCTTCTTGAGCTGATCTTTGAAATTTTTTGTTCAGGTCTTGGACCTCCACATTTCTTCCATTTGCTTTAGCGTCTTTACGCTGGAGAGCAAGTTTCAGTGTCTCTTCTGACATCCATTTTGATTGTTTCCTTCTTTCTTGTCTTCTTAATGACTTTTTGCTTTCTTCATGTATGATGTTCTTGATGTCATCCCACAAGTCTTCTGGTCTTCTGTCCTTAGTGTTTAATGTACCAAATCTCTTCTTCAGATGATCTCTAAATTCAGGTGGGATATATTCAAGGTCATACTTTGGCTCTTGTGGACTTGTTTTCATTTTCTTGAGTTTCAGTTTGAATTTGTATATGAGTAATTGATGGTCTGTTCCACAGTCTGCCTCTGGCCTTGTTTTGACTGACGATATGGGGCTTTCCTACCATTTCTTTCCCCAGATGTCGTGAATTTGATTTCTATGTATTCCATCTGGTGAGGTCCATGTGTATGTTTGTCTCTTATGCTGTCTAAAGAAGGTATTTCAAATGAACAAATCATTGATTTTGCAGAATTCTATCATGTGATCTCCAGCTTCATTTCTATCACCAAGGCCATATTTTCCAACTACCGATCCTTCCTCTTTGCTCCCAATCTTTGCATTCCAATCACTGGTAATGATCTATACATCTTGATTGCATGTTGATCAATTTCAGATTGAAGAAGTTGGTATAATTCTTCTATTTCATTCTCACTGGCTTTAGTGGTTGGTGCGTAAATTTGAACAAAAGTGGTATTAACTGCTTTCCTGTTGTTGTTGTTAAGTACCATGGAGTCAGTTCTGACTCATAGCGAACCTGTACAGGGTTATACATAGGATGTAAATCTTTACGGGAGCAGAAAGCCTCATCTCTCTCCCGCAGAACTGCTGGTAGTTTCAAACTGCTGACCTTGTGGTTGGCAGCCCGACTCATAACCACTACGTAGATGCATGGATATTATCCTATTACAGGCAGCATTGTATCTCATGCCTGATCTGGATATGTTCTTTTTGACAATTAATGCAACACCATTCCTTTTCAATTTGTCATTTCTGGCACAGTAAACCATGTGGTTGTCAGATTCAAAATGGCCAATACCAGTCCATTTCAGCTCACTAATGCCTAAGATATTGATGTTCATGTGTTCCATTTCATTTTTAACAACTTCCAGTTTTCCTCAACTCATACTTTGTACATTCCA
>NW_006408531.1:1492281-1496006 GCF_000296735.1 Chrysochloris asiatica | reverse complement strand
TGGTTACGAATCAGGCTGCGAACCTTAAGACCAGCAGTTCGAAACTACCAGCCGCTCCGCGGGAGAAAGATGAGGCTTTCTACTCCCGTAAAGATTTACACCCTCGGAAACCCTGTACATGGTCGCTATGAGTCGGAACTGACTTGACGGCACTTAACAACAACTTAACAACATTCTCTCTGAATTTTAAAAATCCGTTTTTCAAGTAGTGTATGCATTTTGTATTTGGATTGGTTGGTGGTGTGACACTGTAGGATCAGCACTGGACTGTGAACCACAAGGTTGGCATTCAAACCCAAGCTGCTCCTTGGAAACCCTATACAGGGTTGCTTTGAGTTGGGACTGACTCTGTGGCACTTAGCAACAAGAATACCAGACCCAAGCCAAACCTGCTGCCATTGAGTTGAAACCAACACATCATCATCCTATATAGACTGCCACATAGTAAATTGTGACTTTTGTTTGTGATCCTTTTAGAAGGCAACAGAACAAACCTAGTAGTTTGCCACTTTGAGCAACGTTTAGTGGTAGCATTGCATAGTTATTTAACTGAAAGAATCACTGCTAGGATTAAGTCATTTGTTAGTAATTAACTGAGAATGGCACAGGACTGAGAAGTATTTTGTTCTGTTGTGCATAGGGTTGCTTTGGGTCGGAACCGACTCTACGGCACCTAACAACAACAACAACTTAACCGATCAGATGTTAAAGCAGACTTTCCAGAGCTTATCATTCACTGGCAACTCTGATCATTTGGATTATTCTAGCCAAAGGGGCATGAGGCATGCATGGTCAAGGGCACGGGGAGAGGGATCAGTCCCAGGATAAGCATGTGCCAGGGACTATGCAGGGAACATTAAGATAAAGCTGTAGAATCATATGCTAAGAAGAGACATGGGAAAAAGGGCTTTGTGAAAGAAAGTCTTTTAGGCTAAAAAAACGAGAAAGTATGGGATTATGACAATTATATTCACATAGATAAAGGCTCATCCTATGGATGTGTTAATTGAATGTGTTCTGTAACATCAGCACAAAGGAAAGCAAAGACAAACCATGTTGTGTTATTGTGTGCCATGGGCTCCGTTTGACTCTTAGTGACCCTTTAGGAGAAAGTAAAATTGCTCCATAAGGTTTCCTAGGCTATAAACTGTATTGTAACAGGTCACCAGCTGTTTTCTTTTGCTGAGCAGCTGGTGGATTCCAACTGCTTACCTTTGGGTTAGCAGCAGAGCATTTAACTATTGCAGTTTCAGAGCTCCTGGACACCTCATTGAGGCACCTTTCCCCTGTAAATATAAAGAGGGTCATTTGGAACTGGCTACATGGAGAAGTAGTTCCTCATTGCACCAGATGCTCACATGTTGTTGCTCAGTGGAGGTTGGAAAATACTTGCTAAATATGTCATGTTGTTGTTCTTGCTGTTAAGTGCCATCAAGTTCGTTCTGATGCAATGCAACCCTCTATAGGGTTTCCAAGGAGCAGCTTGTGGGTTTGAACTGCTGACCTTGAGGTTGTCAGTCTGGTGCTTATCGTATATTAAAATAACTTAGAGAATTTCTGAAGTCACCTCACCCTTGATGCGCTGAGAATATGCTGAAGTATAATACTAAGGAATCACAGTATCTATACCATTTTTCATGTAAAGCAAGAAACTGTTTAATACTTAAAAGATAATCTCTAAATTCTCCATTATATCCATTTCTCAACAAGTATCAATACATTTATCATATATTAAGATTATTAACTTATAGTTTCCTGAGAAATTGATAGAAATGAATGCCTTATTTGTTTTTATGTCCCTTAAATAGCTCTTGCATCTTACAAATGCAAACATAGGATGGTATGTAGTCATGAATATAGTTTAAATTTACTTGTTCAATGCTATGGTCTCATGCTTTATAAATATATGTTTTATCAACTGTTGTTATTAGGGGATTGTATGTGAGTTTGCCAACATGATCCCAACATTTATACTACTGATCAAAATGTTTGGAAAATAACTGTTTTCTTAACTGTGATCTTTATTGTTTTTTAATCTAAAACATACTAGAGTCATTTTCAGTTATTGCAGTAGAATTTTTCTTTTTGCTGTACTATTTAAAGACCAGAAGTTCTTGACCAAAGGATATCCGTTTCAGATTAATAAACAAATGAAGTGAAATTTGGTTTTCTGGGACTGAGAAAGAGGAGTTAATAACAGCTTTGTACTTAACTATTGGTTTCTAGTGCCCTGGTTCATTCTCCCTAATGCTCAAAACTCATTATTGAAATTATTCCTTGGCTCTAGGATAATTACAGATTCTGTTTTCCATACTTACATTAAGTGATTAACACAATGCTCATTTTAGACAGTGAGTTCATCTTATGCTTTCAGTAAATTCAATGAGTAGAAGTCAGTTATGTAAAAGAAAACTGGACTCAAAACCTGAATAATATTTATATGAATAAATTCATTACTTTGAGATTGGTTGATTTTATGTTCTTAGGTCCACAAAAAAATCTTAATGCTCAGGAATCGACATAGGTAATATAATAATTTTATATTCATGTTAACATGAATATAAAATTAGTACTTTATTTAGCCATAATTAGAATCTAGTCTGATATGTAAAACCTATTTGTCTTTGGAACTTATTCGAAGTTAATGAGGTCTCAAACAAGGCATAGCGTGAACATCCCTATTTTAATTGGTGGTGACCACTTCTTCACTACTGTCTGTGTATGGATTAGCTCAATTTTGACTCAGTTCAAAAGTTGCAAAAATATGGCCCTAACTGTAAAATAAAAATGTTTTATTATAACTTATTTTCCGTTATATTTGTACACTTGGGAAAACAGCATGTAGTATGAGACAGTAAATCTTGCAGGTGTGGACTTAATTTGTTATTTGAGTCCATAGTGGTTGCACCTACTATATAAAGCCTCAGGGTTTTTGTTGTTGTTTTGTTTTGTTTTCCCTTAGTTGTCCTGGTCATACGTAAGTATTTCTCTCACTCTTTCTACTTTATAGACTGTTTGGTGGAGCAGTTTAAAGTTTTTGGTGAAGCTGATGAAAGTACAGAGTTCTCATATACATTGTGTCCTCTCTACAGTGTCTCCTGTTCACATTTTGCAGTCTTGTGCTACATTTGTTACATGCAATGAACCAATTTTGATGTATTATTATGACCTAAGCCCTTAGTTGACATATAGATCTGCTCTTAGTGTTGTAAGATTTCATTGGTTTTGACAAATATATAATGTCCCATGTTAGCCTGAAACTTTATTTTTTGCTAGTAATTAGCATAGTTGTTTTTGTTTCCATGTAATCTTTTGTATTTCTAACCCAAGAGGAAAAGTTAATATACAAAGGGACTTTAAAATGTTCATGGCAAAGTGTAACTAGATGATAATGGGATTTTTCAACAAACTTTTTGAAAACCTCTCATGTCAAGGGATTTCTTAATTTCTGAATTATTTATTTGCCCTCTCTTTCTCTCGTAATTGTGCTGGTGTGACCCAATTCCAAGTCTTGTAAGCCAGAAAAACTAGTTTAGACATAAAATGCCACAAATCTCCCACTATCCTCCACCCTCTCAAATAATCATCTAACTCCTCCGTCTTCTTCTCTTTTCAACTGAAAATGCTTTGTTTGCTTTCATGAAATTAAAAACAGTGACACAATTGCTCAAGTCAAAGGAGAGACTTGGCCAATAGGTAGTTGTTTTATTCTGGGTAAATAATGT
>NW_006408531.1:1431041-1489162 GCF_000296735.1 Chrysochloris asiatica | reverse complement strand
GCACTATATCTGACAGTGTTTCTCTGCTATTCATAAGGTTATCAGTGACTAAATATTTGGAGGTAGTTCATCACTCCTTCTTCCTAGTCTGTCTTTGTCTGGAAGCTCATCTGAAACCTGTCTCCCATGGGTGACCATGCCGGTATTTAAAATACCTGTGGCATTAGCTTTCAGAATCATAGCAAGTCACAAGCTACCACAGTAGTACAAATGGACAGAGAAGTGGAGAGTACATATTGGGATAGGTTTATTATAATGACTTGGGTGTATTATACCTACAACTTTGAAATGGTTAGCAGGCTGTGCTTATTAAATAGGTTTGTCAGTATCAGGACAATTTTGACACTGAACCTAAAAATCACGTACTTTTACTTTTTCCATTAAGCATATCAGAACCTAAAGCACTAGATTTAAATCTTCCTTCCACTCAACAGAATTATAGAATTATAGTAAGTACAAGGCACAAGTTTAAAGGCACTGTGTAATTGAGGGCTGTTCTGTCTACTGATGGACCAGAAATTAAAAGACATAGTTGTTTGCCATTTTAGTACTAAGGAAGTTTTCATAGAATAAATGTGGGAGTGGCTTTAAAGAGGAACTTCATGCTTTAACAGAGTACTGGGATAAAATGGATTCTAAGAGCATTACAGATACCCAAGGTCTAGGGAGTTCTTGGGGACCAAAAGGTTGGCGGTTCAAACTCAATACTGCTCCCCAGAAACCTTATATAGGGTTGCTGTGAATCCGAACCAACTCGACCCCACTTCACAACAAAAAGTTTAAGTCTACAGTGTAGTATGTGAGTAAAACAAGAAAGAAATGTGTAACTTTCTCCAGTGAGAGAATAAATTGGATTGGATCGTTTTGATGGAAATATATATATGTATTAAGGAGCTCTGGTAGCTCTGGTTATGAATTGGGATGTGAACTATAAGGACAGCAGTTCGAAACTACCTGCTCTTTAGCGGGAGAAAGATGAGTGAGGCTTTTTGCTCCCGAAAGATTTACAGCCGACTCGACGGCACTTAACAACAACATGTATATGTAGGAGTCCTAGGGTGGCACTGTGGGTTAATTCTCCAGACTGCAAAGCTGTTTGAACTGCAGGATCAGCAGTTCAAGCTCACCAGCTGCTCCTCGGAAACCCTATACAGGGTCATTATGGTCAGAATCCACTCGAAGGCATTTCACAACAGCAACATGTATATTTAGTAAATAAATAACTAGGTTTTGTTAAATTTTCATTACTTTTGTTAAAGTGGTCCTGACACGGAATAAAAAATTGCTACTAATGTATTTGTTGGAGCCCTGGTATGGTGCAGTGGGTTAATGCGCTGGATTGTAAAGCCAGTTTGAACCAGAAGGTCGGTGGTTCAAGGTCACCAGCTGCTCGTCAGAAACCCTATACAGGGTCAATATGGGTTGGAAGTGACTTAACGACACTTATGATCAACAACAATATATGTTACTTTCTGTGATTCTAGACACATGGGCACATGTGCTTTTAAATATGGTTTTATGCAGGAGAAAGATGAGGCTTTCTTCTCGCACAAAAATTTAAAGCCTCGGAAACCCTGGATACAGGGTCACTATAAGTTGGAGCCGATTCAGTGGCACTTAACAGCAACAACAACATGTAGTTAGTTATGTTTACCAACTTCCAGAAAAGGAGAAAAGCAATGTAGACTTTTTCGTTCTGACATGGTGCTATTTAAGCATTGGACTACTAACCACAAGGTTGGCAGTTCAAACTCACCTGCTGCTCTTTGGAAACATGATACAGGGTCATTATGAGTCGGAACAGACTCTGTGGCACTCAAAAACAGCAGCAAATACAACTTTAAAGGTTAAAGTAAGAAAAATACCCAAATAAAAGACATAGATCATAAATCTGTTACTAAAAGAATAAAAAGACAAGGGTTAAGATCTTGACAGCTTTATTCTCCATGTCTTGGTAGCTCTTCAATTACTACAGAATCTTAAGGGTTAGAGGACATATATAAGAAGTTGGGAGGGAGGGGGATGTTTGAGGAGACATTATCAATTGGGGGGTCATGAAATCTTCCTGAAGAGAAGGGACTGTTGGTGATATGTAAGTATTATGGATTATGCAGAACGTGGTTCTGACTGGCAGAAAGTGGGAGGTGCTAGTGAATGGGAAAGGGAGAAAGCACTTCTTTAAGGAAATTGAGGTCAAAATTGTACTCAGTGGTTCATCACGTTTAATCAACATCTTTATTGAACCTAATTATGTAGTGCACTGTGAGGGGGTGCGTAGCTGTTATTCTCTGAACTTGAACACCGTTTCTTGTTGATCTTAAATCGGGGTCACTGAACAGACTCTGCTTCACCTGATTAAAGAAATGGTAACAAGTCTAGGCCTCCTTATCCTGCTTTACTGCAAGCAGGGAACTCAAAAAAAATTAAGAAAATTAGTGGTTACGGCCTAATTCAATCCAATTTAATTTGGAAAGTTCTTGAGATACTTGCCCCTCCCTTTTAAAACTTTTTCATTTATTTGTTAAAAGTATTCCCTCAGTATCTGATGAGTCAACATTTTGTGCTTTTTTTCTCACAAATCCTATGAAGTGAAAGCATTATTAATTTAAAATGTTATAAATCATGTACAAGTTAATTTCCTTTTCCTAACATTTAATTGGAGACTTTTTTCCCTTATGAGCGCCCCACAATGCCACTCGTTTTCTCTGTGCCTGTCTGCTTTTAGAACAGAGAAGCAACTAATCAAAAGTAATAGAACAGCATGCTTGGCATCCCTGCATTTTCAGTTTTTGTTTTGAAGATATTTTAGGAAGCCATGCCAAAAATGTCTTATTTTAACTAAATATATGGTGCACAATCTTTTGAAGTACTTTTATTAGTACCACCACACTTTTATTTTCTATCATAAAACTTTGATTTTTTTCAAAGTTAGGATAATATTTCAGTGCATGATGGATATTTTAACCATTAACACAAATATATTGAAGATTACTTTAAATAGACAACTTCCTTAGTGTACCAAGAATCCAATCAAAGAACAGTCTAAATTTTAAACACTTTTTAAAGGAGAACACCTGTTCCTAGTATTCATATGCAAATAGATCTATTTATGAGTCCCAATGAAGTAGATGAATGGAAATTAGTCCATGAATTACTCATGTTTGCTCATGTTAGGGAGCCCTTGGTATTGCTAAAGGGTAATGCTTTGGACTATTAACCAAAAAGTTTGCAGGTTCAAGTCCACCCAGGGGTGCCACCAAATGGTGCTTTGGAAGAAAGGTCTGGTGATCAACTTCAGAAAACATTAGCTGTTGAAAATGTTGTGGAGTACAGTTCTACTCTGAAACATGTGGTTGTCATGAGTTGGAAGTGACTCAATACTAGTTTTTTGGGCTAATAGCAGAAATATACTCCAGATTGCTTAAGTCTATTAGCTTATTTTAACCAATCAGCCTCTCATCCTTTTCCACCTCGGAGCCAGAGGAGAGGCTCAAGAGAAACCTCAGTCTCAAGTCTAAGAAGCACATGTCCTGGAAAGAGAGGAAGCACTGTGGGATAGCACTAGTTTAGGATGGTTTTCTTTTTCTGTTCTAGTTCTTGTTAAGTGCCGTCGAGTTGATTCTGACTAATAGCGACCCTGTATAGGGTTTCCAAGGATCAGCTGGTGAGCTTAAACCACCGACCTTGCAGTCCAAATGACTTTGCAGTCTGACGCATTAGCTCACCGCGCCACACCAGTTCTAGTTCTTGGCATCTTTGAATTAAGTTCATCTATTTATTATTAGTCACTCAAGTAAGGCTTGTTTAAACTGCATATTTTATTAGGGCCTTAAAGCCCATAGGATATAGCAGATATTTCAGTGGACTTTGAATTTGATTATATTTATTTTTCAGGAGCTGATGCAGTATTTTTCATATATTTTCATGGATAGTTCATAATGAAAGCTCCTATATCTATTTATCATAGTACCTTATACCTGGGCTTCATAAGAGATGCTTGAATAAAGGATACCATATAGTATAGTTGTTAGACTATTTCTTAGCGACTGTATTTTTTAATTTGCCTATACTTGTGGCACTGTGAGTTAATATGCTGGAATGCAAAGTGAATTTTAACCACAAGGTCAGTGGTTCAAACTCACCAGCCACTCTTCAGAAACCCTATAGAAGGTCTTTCTCCCATGGAACAGTTGGTAATTTCGAACCACTAATGTTGAGGATAGCAGCCGGATTCATAACCGCTATGCTACCAGAACTGAACACTAAATATGTGATCATCACTGTGCTAATTATTTTACCTATGCTAACTCAATTTTGGCTCAATTTTGTAATTTGGTGTACTATTAAAAATTTTGGAATTCTGGTGTAGTGCTGTGGGTTAATGTGCTAGACTACAAAGTCTGTTTGAACCACAAGGTCAGCGGTTCAAGTTCACCAGCTGCTCCTTGGTAACTCGATGCAGGATAACTATGGTTGGAATTGACTCGATGGACTTAACAACAGAGTGAAGACAGGTTAAAACCTTACCTAAAGTCATTGAGTGAATTAAACGTGATTGGTACACACTGGTTCCTCTGCTCTTCACCACTATTTTACTGTTACTACTCATTGCCAAGTGGTATATTGTCTGAGAAAGTAGTGGACATGGGATCATATTTCAGCTAATAATTGTCTTACCCATTAAGACATGAAAAGGTACACATCTAGAAAATGACTATGGTCTCTATCAGGATGCAGGGCTCAAATAAAGCAATCTTAAAGAAGTTTACTGTATCCTTCTCACTTCTAACCTGCTGTACATGTGTTGAAAGTTTGGTCTATAGAAAGTAGGGTTGTTTTTATTGTCTGTTTGCTTACATAGTGGAGATAGTGGCAATGGTGATTGTTTCAAATCGATTGTGGTCCCAGAATGATTTCTAAGCATTTTAAAGCTATGAATGATTTTCCTATAATATTTGAAAGATTAAAGTCACTGCTTCCTGAGCTGTAAATCATGAGCATTGGCATAATTTTTTTTGCTCTTTTTGAAAAATGATGCTATACTTTAGCTGTTTTATAATTTTCTGGTTCATAATACCAGAATTATCTAAGCAGTTTCCAAGATAATAGATACTTTGTTAACTCTACTGGAGATTTTGAAATATGGATATTAATTTCAAAATAATACTTTAGACTTTATTTTTTTGCATGATTTTTTATCACAGCTACATTTACACACAAATGTCATCCTTTATTATCAGTCGATGTTCAGCCACTTAAATAGGTAGCATGTGATCAAGAACCGATGGTACTAAAGAAAGAAATCCAAACTGTACTGTACTGAAGATACTGGCAACGATAAAGTCTCCAGGAATTGATGAAATGCACCTTGAAATGTTTCAAAAAACTGATGCAGCACTGGAGGCACTTACTCATCTATGCCAGGAAACTTGGAAGACAGCTACCATGCCAACTGATTGGGAGAGATCTATATTTGTGCCCATTCCAAAGAAAGGCCATCCAACAAAATGTGGATATCATTAAGCAATATCAGTAATATCACATGTAAAATTTTGCTGAAGATAACTAAAAAGCAGTTGCAACAGTACATCGACAGAGAACTGCCAGAAATTCAAGCCGGATTCAGAAGAGGGCATGAAACTAGGAATTTCATTGTTGATGTCAGATAGATCTTGGTTCAAAGCACAGAGTACCAGAAAGATGTTTCCTTCCTTGTGCTTTGTTGATTATGCAAAGACATTTGACTGTGTGGATCATAACAAACTATGGCTAACGCTGCGGAGAATCAATATTCCAGAGCATGTAACTGTACTCATGAAGAACCTGCACATTGACCAAGAGGCAATCATTTGAACCACAGGGAGGATGTGGGATAACTATTGTTGCATGATATCAATCATTAAGATGAGGAAACAAAGTATGTAATTTGTTGATAGTAAAATTGATAATCTTGTCTGTAAACCTTCACTCAATTCACAATAAAAAGTTATTAAAAATAATAAAACAAAAATAATTCCATAGAAGTGTTGAAAATTGGTCTTGACTTTGGTAAGCGGTTAGTTGCTGCCTTAATGTCTAATGTGTTCTCTACAGACATCTTACTCCTTTTCAGAAGGAAATGATGCTAGTAGTCTTTGGCACTGGGGGATAAAGCACTGGGCCACAAGGTCATTTTGAACCTCAAGATCTGCAGTTCAAACTCAGCAGCCACTCTTTGGAAAGCCTCTACAGGTTTGCTATGAGTCAGAACTGATTCCATGGCACTTAACAACGACAACATTGGCTACTGAGAACGATCTACTGAAGTGCCCATAGTTTATGAAGGTGATAAGGAAATGTAAAGTTACTTCATCTAATGATGACCACAAGAGAGCAACAGATGAAAAGAGGTGTATTTGAGATAGTGATGCCTCATTAGTTTCCAGAATTGTTGGAGTTTTAAAACTTACCTTTTTAAGACTTTATGTAATCATTGTGCATTGCTTTTACAATGAAAAATACATACATTTTGTTTCAATGGAGAGTAGAAGTAATCTGCACTTCTAAAACTTGGTTTACTTATTCCAATGGTTTCACAAAGGCACTTGCTGCTCCTTGACTCTGTACTGTGTACAAAGTGTGGTTTAAATGGGTAGGCAGATAATAAATATCCTGTGAGTTTAGTCCTTTTGAAAATACAGATGACATGGCATTACTTAGGAACCTCTAGTCCTTGGACACATGGGGGCAGTAGAGTTGATGGTAAACTGTAAGATGGTTGGACCAGAAAGAGGAGACTCCCTCAGACAACTGTCGAAGCCACTGACTTGCTGAGTGGTGGGTGGGGAGAACTAATTTAGAAGGCCACTGAGAAACCTGAGGTGGTCTTTCACAAATACCTAAGATTGGAGGTGGGAGGGTACTTTGTAGGATCCTGCTTACTAAAGCTCACACAGAGGCACCTCAGAGGCCTGATGATTTTAAAAAGATACAAACCAGCCAGTGAAAAACCTACAGACCAGAATTCTCTGACTCAGATGGAATCATTGTGAATCTAAGTTGACACATGGAAACTGGTTGGTTAGGTGGTTGGAGATCCTGCAAGAGTAGATGGGCCAAAGAGTCAGATTTAGAGTTGGTGGCTCTCTTTTAAGTATTGGGTAGATGGATGTGTTCTTGAAAGATGTGAAATCAGGAGAAATACTACCGATTTTCAATGCTATTATGTGACTTAAGATTCCCTTGCTGCCATTGACTTATCAGCTCCTTCATTGGGTTCCGCTTGCTTTCAGTAATGCAACATAAAATACAACCTTTTGCGTAGTGGTTACGAATCGGGCTGCGAACCTTAAGGTCTGCGGTTCGAAACTACCAGCCGCTCCGCGGGAGAAAGATGAGACTTTCTACTCCCGTAAGGATTTACACCCTCGGAAACCCTGTACAGGGTCGCTATGGGTCGGAACCGACTCGAAGGCACTTAACAACAAAAACAACATAGTAAAAATATAACACATCTCTTTGAGGAACCCTGGTGGCACAATGGTCAGTTGCTCATCTACCAATGTAAGTGGTTCGAACCCATCAGCTATCTGCAGAAGTAAGATGTGGCAGTTGGATTCAATATCAATTTACAACCTTGGAAACCCCATGGGGCAGTTCTCTTTCCTTTGGGGTGATTGCGAGTCTGAATTGCCTTGATGGCAGTAGGTTTGGGGTTTTGTTTGTTTTTATTTTAATCTCATCTTTCAAGTATAGTTCAAGTGTGAGCAGGTCACCCCAGGGATCCATTCCTTGTCTGGTTGAAAAATTAACCAAGAGCAGGAGAGAAAGCCCTCAGGAGCAGGACGTGCAAGTTTCAGATAACCTCTATTTTGTTTTCAATGTTAAAATTTAACTTATAATTCCTTTGCATTATTTGTCCAGCTGTCAATGAAATGATAAATCTTCTACCTCATTTCACAAGAGGGCAGCACTTTCTTTTAAAATTTAAAATATAACTTAAAAATACAGTCAAATTATCTTTTTTCTCGTCATGAAGGTAAACTTGAGTGATTTACAGCAAAAGCAGGACAGGAACTTTTCCTTCTCTAGAACTTTCTGACTGGATCCATGCCATTCTGTAGTGTATGTGGGATTTCTTCTAAAAAATGGATTCATATCAACCCCTAGAATTGGTAACTTTAAAATTGAATTTAATTTATTTGTTTGGTAATGATGTAATATGTAAACATATTCAAAGACCATGGCCTTCTCTTCAATTATAAAATCACATTGTCATTATTAAGTGCCATCTAGTCTGCTCTGACTCATAGCAACCCTGTGTAGGGTTTCCAAGAAGTGGCTGGTAGGTTTGAACCACTGACCTTGCAGTTCTAATGGCTTTGCAATCTGGCACGTTATCCCACAGCACCACATCAGGACTCCTGGTAGAGAAATGTAAATCAAATGGACAAAAACATGTAAACTTAACCATGTAAATACCTCATAATAATGCAGCGTGTTGGTGTGATGACTTACGTGAATAGGAAACTGTTGAATTAAAACTATAGCGCAGGGCTTTGACTAAAGGATGAAAACTGAATTGAACCTTGAAGGCTGGATAAAATTTGTAAGGAGGGAGTGGGGTAAGAGAGAGACAGACAGAATGGAGGAGCAGAAAGGAAAAAGAGAAAGAAAGGGAATGAAGGGGGTGGGGGGAACCTATCATTTATGAGAGAACTCTGTAACCTAAGAAAAAATTGTGTGTATTGGGGAGAGTTAGAAAGGGTATTCTTGAGAATTAGGAGGCAATAATGCCTTGTAGTATGGCATCTTAGGATAAGCACTGGACTGCTAATCACAAGGTCAGCAGTTCAGACCCTATACAGGGTCAACCTAAGTTGGAACTGACTTGATGGTTAAACAATAGCAATAACATGTTTACCAAGGCTATATTATGGCATGAAAACTTCCAACACAGGTGATCATTCACATTTAAATTCACTTTCACAATCACACTGGCACATGACAAATGATCAGTAGTCACATGGGGCTAGTAACTCCTCTATTGGACATCACAGATACAAAATATTTCCATAATTAGACAGTGTTGCATTCCAGGGTAGATATTGTTTGAGTTAGGAGATGTTGCTATTAAGGACCTCTGGTAGCGTTGTTGTTGTTGTTAAAAACTGTCGAGTCGGTTCTGACCCATACGTAGTGGGATATTAATTGCAAGGTTCAAATCTACCAGTCTCTCCCTGAAAGAAAGATGAGGCTTTTATTTCCATAAAGAGTATAGCCTCAGAAACCCTATACAGAGTCGCTATCAGTTGGAACCCACTCCATGGCACAGGTAAGCTCTGACTCATAGCCACCCTGTATTAGGTTTCCAAAGCTTTAAGTCTTCACGGGAGCAGAAAGTCTCATCTTTCTCTCTTGGAGGAGCTTGTGAACTTGATGCCACTGGGCTCCTAGATTAGACTATGTTGTTGTTAAGTGCCTTTGGTTCGGTTACGACTTAGAGCAACCCTGTATAGGCTTTCCAAGGAGCCGCTGGTGGGTTCAAGTCACCGACCTTGTAGTTTGCAGGCCAGTCCTGATCCTACAGCACCACACCAGGAGACCAGATTAGGATATGTTATTGTTGTTAAGTGTCCTCGAATTGGTTCTGATTCACAGTGACCCTGTATAGTGTTTCTCAGGAGCAGCTGGTAAGTTTGCACTGCCAATCTTGTGCTTCAAACTGATCTTTTGGTTTAGTGCATTGTGTAGTTGTTGTTAAGTGCCGTTGAGTCGGTTCCAACCCATACTGACCCTGTATAGGGTTTCCGAGGAACTGCTGGTGAGCTTGAATCGCCAACCTTGCAGTTCAAACAGCTTTACAGTGTGGCACATTTACCCACAGTGCCACGGCAGAACTCCTTAGTGCATTATTTGTTGTTGTTAAGTACCATGGAGTCGGTTCCGACTCATAGTGACCCTGCACAGGGTTTCTGAGGCTGCAAATCTTTACAGGAGCAGAACGCCTTATCCAGATAGGAATCATAGGATCCTGCTGTGACACTGTAGTGATAAACACTCAACCATAAGGTCAGTTTGTACTACAAGGTTGGCAGTTCAAACTCACCAGCCACTCCTCAGAAACCCAGTACAGGGTCGTTATGAGTCAGAACCAACTCGATGGCACTTAAACAACAACAAATCAAGAATTATCCACCAGTTAGTTTGTGTGTTGTTGTGATGCTGGAAACTATACCACCAACATTTTAAATACCAGGAGGGTTGCCCGTGTTGGAGGTTTCAGCTGAGCTTCCAGACCAAGATGGATAAGAAAGAAGGAGAGGTAGACCACTTCTGAATAGGTAGCCCCTGAAAACCTTATGAATAGTCACAGAACATTGTCTGATATATTGCTGGAAGATGAACCACTCAGATTGGAAGGCATTCAAAATACGACTGGGGAAGAACTGTCTCTTCAAAGTAGAGTTGACCTTAATGATGTGGATGGAACAGTGTTGGGGACCATCATTTGATGATGTTACAAAACTCAAAATGATAACAAAATAGCTACAAACATCCATTACTAATCTGAGCATGGAAAAGATGAAATATGAATCTAGAAAAATTGGAACATGTCAAAAATCAAAACGGATTCTTCTTGGCCATTTTGAATCAGACAGTCATATGATTTAGTATACTGGAAATGACAAAAGGAATGGTGTCCCATTCATCAAAAAGAGCTTTTCAAGATCTATTTTAAGTACAATGTTGTCTGTGATAGTATAATATCCAAATGCCTACAAGGAAGACCAGTTAATACTACTATTCAAAATTATGCAACAACTACTAAAGACAATAATGATGAAATTGAAGAACTCTAAGGAGCTCTGGCAGCGTAGTGGTTATGAATCGGGCTGCTAATCTCATGGTCAGCAGTTCAAAACTACCCGCTGTTCTGTGGGAGTAAGATGAGGCTTTCTGCTCCCATAAAGATTTACAGCCTCGGAAACCCTATACAGGGTTGCTATGAGTTGGAACCAACTCCATGGCACATAATAACAATAACAACCAATTTCTTTAGTTTGAAATTGATCAGGCAAGCAACCAAGATATATTGATAATTATTAGTGATTGGAATGTGAAAGTTGGAAACAAAGAGGCAGGATTGCTATTTGGAAAACGTGACCTTCATGATAGAAATGGTGCTGGAGAGCACAGCATAGAATTTACAGATGATTTTTAATTGCTAATTCCTTTCTTTTGAGAGGTAGAGATCAGTATTCTGTAGTAACAGGGTGGTGGTGGTGGTGGTGGTATGCCGTGGAGTCGGTTGCGACTCATAGCGACCCTGTACAGGGTTTCCGAGGCTATAAATCTTTATGGGAGCAGAAAGTCTCATCATTCTCCCACAGGACAGCTGGCACTTTCGAACTGCTGACCTTGAGATTAGCAGCCCAGCTCATAACCACTACACTACCAGAGCTCCTTATAGTAAGAAGGTACCATAAAAAATTAAGAAGTAATGATATTTTAAAAGTTACTAGTTTAGCTCATATTTATTGATGATTCCAATTTATGTAATTTCAACATTTATGAGTCTGCATTTAGAAAGTATGTATGACATTGCTTCAGCAATGCAGTATTTTTTGTTGTTATTCTCGTATGTGGTGGGAATGCCTACAAACTTTATAATTGTTTAAAAACTTTGTTGCTAATAATGACATTAGCTCTTAGTAAGTTATGAACATTGATGAAAATATACAGACATAAGAAAAATGTATCCATGCTTCTCAGAATAGTATATTGTAATATATTTTTCAGAGGATAGATTAATTTTGGTATGAAAATTTAGCATAACCCGTACTTGCACCCTTCTAAAACCTCAGTTCTGTGAGTCAATTCACTCACAGCGATCCTATATAGGGTTTCCCAGACTGTAAATCTTTTTCCAGAGCAGAAACCTTTCTCTTTCTCTTGTGAAGTGGATGATGGGCTTGAACCGATGACCTTGTTCACAGTTCAGTGCTTATCCTATAGAGTCACATTGCTGTTTGCATTTAATTATTGTTGTTAAGTGCAGTAAATTGGGCTCCAACTGCTAGCAACTATGTCGAACATTTCCAAGGAGGACTCCTGGTGGGTTAGAGCAGCTTCCTACAGAGACACACCAGGAATCTGCATTTAATTATAGGGATTCTTAGTTGTCCTATAAGTAAAAATATCCAACTCTTAATGAAGTTTTGTTGAACTTATTGGCCAATCAATAATGTCATTCTAGTGAATGACTCTCTTCATGTGCTGAGTTAGCAGTAGTTCATTTGACAATGAAAAATCAAGATCTACCATGAGGGCTTCATACCTTTGCCCAGGGTCGGGCAGCCAGGTGATTGTCAGAAATGCAATCACAGCACTAACCATTGGCTCCAAGAACATTATGTTTTTATTGTTATCCCATAAAAAGTGTATCTTAGGGCTTGAATAAATTTTTACAAAAATGTTACCTAGTTCATACACAGTGTCTAGTATTACTTTTTCATATTAATAAAAGGTGTCCATGTTGCTTTTGAACTACACAGTAGAATTATCTGATTCATAATTGCTAATGAGGAAGTGATATTATCATGATGTAAGTTCTTGTCATTCCTTCTTTCCTGTAGGGATGTGCACTGTTGACTCTAGGGTATTTAAGAGGCATATTTTTAAAACAAATATGAAGCAGTTAACAACTGGCAACACTGTTTTGAAAGCAGAGAGAGATGCTACAACCAGAGCCAATGAATATTGATATGTTAATTACTTTAAGGCATGATTTAGGTTTAGGGTTCTAAATTAGTTTCCTATTTTTCAATATTATTGTCTTTTTGTGTGTGTTGTCTTTTTCTTAATAATCTGCATAGTGTTTTGAATCTGTTATACGAATTCTGGGAGTTCTGGTGTGACACTATAGGGTAAGCACTGGACTGCTAATTGTAGGCTTGGTGGTTCAAACCCACCAGCCACTTCTTGGAAACCCTACACAGTGTCCTATGAGTTAAACCACCTCGATGGTACTTTGCAACAAGAACAATTAGAATTCTGAGGGTATTTTGTTTCTTTCATATTACCAACAGTCATCTTAACATTGTAAGATAAGCACTAGACTGTTAACTACAAGGTTGGCAGTTCAAACACACCAGCCGCTCGTAGGGAGAGGGACAAGGGCTCTTTGCTCTGTAAAGATTTACAGCCTCAGGAACTGCACAGGGTCACGATGAATTGGAATCGACTTGATGGCAGTGAGTTTGGTTTTGTTTTCAGTAATCCTTCAGCTGAGTCTAGTGATCAAGATGGGCACCCTCATTTTGGTAAGAGTAGCTAGCAATCAGTGTATTTGAAATCATGAGGCCAATTGTATTATATCATGTGGATCTCTCATTCACTATAAAAGTATTTCCAAAATATTAGTCCAGAAATTGCTTGTCTAGTAGCAGGATTTCTTGAGTATTTTTTTAGCCACTAAAGGTTATGATTCTGATGTCTATTATTTCTTTAATAATTATAGGCTAAGCACTGGGTTACCAGATCACTTTGAACTGCAAGGTCAGTGGTTCAAACTCAACAGCAGCTCCTCAGAAACCCTATATAGGATCACTGTGGGTCAGAACCGACTTGATGGCACTTTAACAACATTCATAAATATTACTTTGGGTATAGTGCTTTTAAAGGACTGTTACTTTATAATTATTCCATAGGTTAACCTGGAAATTCTGGATTTAAATTATGCTTTAAATCCTTGGTTTAGCAATTTTTAATGTATAGGTAAAAACCCTCCTGCTTCACCATCTAGCCCTAATCTGAAGATGAGTGACCTCAGTGTCATATGGCTGCTCAGGGAACATTCTTACCATTACCTTCAGCTGCCAAGCAGGTCGTGTGGTATTCTAAGTACTGACACTTAGATCCTTGAGTAATATGACTGGTTGTATGACAGCATGTGCTTAACCTCTAGGAGACCCATACACTCTCACTCTGCCTGCATTGAGGGGTAGAATCAGACCCATAGTCTAGCTTGGAGGCCAGAACCCAACATGAAAGGAGAAGCAATATTGAGCTTCTCTTGAACACATCAGACCTGATATTCTTTATATTCTTTTGTTTTTTGAGGGGAGAGTGAGGCCACAGTATTTCAACTGATTTGATAAACATTCCAAAATATTTTACTGCATACAATATCACAGTATGAGGCAACGTTAGGAATACTGGATGAAATATGAAGTGCCCATATACTCCTACTCACACAGTTATCATTTAAATAAGCTGCAGTTAACTAGTTAAAGAATAACTTCCCAGAACAAAAAGCCTTTGTGTGCTTCTGTTAGAAAAATGTACCATTGACCAGCCGGCTGTTCTGAATGCTGGTTTCTATTGAGGGCTGATTTGTTGCCATGTCAGACCATCTGGCGCTTTAGCACTTCTGAAACTTTCTGAGGCAAAATGGTCCTTCCTTCATGGCACTTGCCTTCAAATGAATTGGTTCCACCATTTTTAGAATATAGATCTGCCTAAATGTAAATCTCTTATAATTGGGAATCGCCATCTGTTTATTGATTAGTTTTGTGAAATGCATGCTCTTTGTAATATTTTCACACAATTAAAATTAAAGCAAAGCTCCCTCATGTTCCATCGGTGGTGATGGTGACCATTGAGCTGACTCCAGCTCATAATGACCCGATACGTTTGCAGTGTAGACTACTCCATAGGAGTTTCTGGACTGTTTTAAGACACTGCAGTCCCTTAGAAGACACTGTTCTTGTTATCTTCTTATATGTCCTTCTAGAAATATTACATAATTTTATAGGCTTTAACTATATGGAATCATATATTAGTCATCCTTTTGTACATAAACATATACTCGGGCATCATGATGTGCCATGGAGTCAGTTCTGACCCATAGCGACGCTGTACAAGGTTTCCGAGGCTGTAAATCTTTACGTGAGCAGAAAGCCTCGTCTTTCTCCCGTGGAACAGCTGGTAGTTTCAAACTGCTGACCTTGAGGTTTGCAGCCTGATTCATAACCACTACACTACTGAACTCCTTAAACATATACTTTTGTTGTTGTTAAGTGCCGTCGAGTCGGTTCTGACCCATAGTGACCCTGTATAGGGTTTCCAAGGAGCAGCTAGCAAGCTTGAACCACTGGCCTTGCAGTTCAAATGGCTTTGCAGTGTGGCACATTAACCCACAGCGCCACACCAGGACTCCAAAGGAGGTTTTAAATCGTTTGTAGAAAAATTGCATCTTTAATAATTCCATTTCTCCATGTTCTTTTTGCTAGCCCCCTTGTATATTTGATATTCACGCATGTATATTTGAAATTAATTCTCATCAGCACATAAAGCTGTCTATAAACTGTCTCACTTTTCTCAGCAGCTGAACAATGTTCCATTTTGCGAATCTGCCATAATTTATTTACCAGTCACCAAATGATGGACATTTAGATGGTTTTCAGCTTTTTATTGTGTCAAATAGGGCTTAGTGAGCATCCTTGTACATATGTCTTTGTGCACACATTTGCAAATTAAATTCCTAGGAATCGAATTTCTGAGTCAAAGGGCATGTGCATTTTAATGTTTGATGGGTTTTCTAAATTACTCTTTCCATCCCAAAATTTGGCAGTAAAAAAGTCGGCTCTGCTGTTTCTAATAATCTCCACGAAATGTAATGGCTTTAACCTGATTCCATCAAACAGAGGAATTCTTCATTCTGTAATGAACCTATTGATTTTATTATGAGCTGCATAATTCATTGTTTGGGTTCATTGTCTGCAGTGCATTTTATTGGAACATTTTGGGAAAGCAGCAAGGAAATAAATGATGGGGAAGATACACTCCTTGGCCAGAGCAAACCCATCAAAGAAGTAAAGTTATACATACAGAAAGTAAAGGAAGATATGTAGGTTAAAAAACAAGGATAATTGTGTTTGACTTTTGTGGGAGAATAATATTTTTAACTATAAGTGGTTCAGGGGCTAAGTGTATTGACTAGTATTTGGTGAGATGAACCAACTGCCATCTAGTTGATTCCAATTTATGGTAACCCCCTGTATGTCAGAGTTGAACTGTGTTTCATAGGGTTTTAATGGCGGATATTTTGGAAGTAGTCCACCAGGGATTCTCCTGAGGGACATTTCCTTAGACTAAACCAACCGTCCTTTTGGTCATGAGCTGAGTATGATAACCATTTGAATCACTTAGGAACTTGGTGAGATTACTGAAGGTGAATTGTGATTAGGGATTCAGGAACTTATGGGGCATGATTCTGCAGAGAATTCCACATGGGGTGCTAAGCAAAAAGATGAGGGAGATAGTTCAGGGCTGAAGCAGTAACTCCTATAAATGGATGAGCCTGCAAGCTTCAGAGCAACCTTTCTGCTCAGTATTGGAGAGAGAAGTATAGCTGATCTCAGGGGGCTAGTCTGGATCTCTCTAATTTCACCCAGTGTCCAATTCCTTAAATAGATATTCAGAGTATAGAAACAATGACTTCCTATTGCTTTACATGTGAGTGAAAACAGTACCTTCAATTTGTATTTATCTTGACATTTCTATTGTCATTATAATTTGTACTTCAGTTTTGGCTTGAATTTTTAAAATCTGGGTATCTGAGGAAAGTTGGAAAGTCCTTTACTTTGGGGAACCTTTAAAAGAACAATCTTTGCAGACTATGGTATGACATAGTTGCGTGTTCATGGCCTTGCACTGTTAGTAGACATCTGGGATTTCGAAGCATTGGCCACCTGAGCCGTTTCACTCTTGTGTGATGCTGCGTATTTTTAGGAAGGATATGGTCTGAAACATTAACTTTCCATGACATTGTTTTTACTTACTTAATAAAGTTCTTACTGAATCATTAAATATTTTGAAGGTTGCTGAGTGTTGACCCCTGCACCTGGTTGGCTAATTCAGAAGCAGGTCAGCTGGCGTTTCTCTTCCTCAACCCTGACCCCACCCACCCACTCCTCTTAAGAAGAAAAAGCTCTTTGTGCTTTTGAAAATGCCCACTTTATTAGAACCTTTTGGTGATTCGCTATGGAAATTTGTTAAAGGACAGAATCTTGTTCGTATTAATATAATTGTTAGTTCTCCACTCCCACCTGTGCCAAAATAGATGCCATTACTGAGGAGTTCAACACTAAAAATATTTCTTTGTGTACGAATCTCCCAGGATAAAAGCAGAGTTCTTCTTTCATCAGGGGACTCAGGCCTCCGTTTTTTGGGTTGAACTCTCTGCCCTCTAGGGCTGTATATTACTTTAAATAGCTACCAGCTGACAGACTTGGCTGCTGACTGATGTTAACTAGAAAGCCATAATGTATTCAGTGGTCTTCCAGTAATGAAACTACCGTGGCAGTAGACAATGACTTGAAATCTCAGATCATGATTAAGGTCTTGAAGCAATTTTATTTTTGAGATTATTAACTGAAGTTATTTTGAGATTATTAACTGAAGTTAGAAAGGTTTTGAAAAGAAGAATTGTGGATATTTCCTTCACAAGGCATTATAATCGGACTCTTTCCTTGAGTCAAAATGGGACAATAACAACTACATTTTTCTACCATCCCTGAGGCGTATCTTTGAGTAAAGAAAGCCATGATGCACGGATTTATTTGTAACCACCTACTGATCTCCAGATGCTTTGCTTTAGAGACTCCCAGGAAACATTGATTTCTCCTTTCCTTTTTGTTCTTTGCATTGGGCAATATTAGAAGAAACCTGTTAGGTTTTGTATAGAAAACATTCTTTACAGTTTTTAAAAATAAGAACTTTGTGTTTAGTGGAAAGAGTACTTAAAATCCACTACAGGGTTGCTATGAGTCCGAACTGACCCCAGGGCACCTACCAGCAACAGCAGTATGCAGGTGAGAAATAAATTGGGTTTCAACAATCTACACTGCTGTTTTTGCTTATATTTGAATTCTAAAGGATGCCTTACTGCTTTGATGAAATTACCAAATAAGTCTTCTTTTCACCAATTACATGAAAAATAGTTTTGAAGCTTAGTTTTTTTATATTAGTCAATATGTAAAACTTTTTGCTAAAGCCATTTAGACATTGAACCATTCATTTCAGTCATGAGATACGGTTTTTATTAAGCAATTTAGATTTTACTAATTCCATTTTTAAATTTTCCTGTGCTTCTTTGAGGCTCTGTAACCTTCAGGGTCTACCTATCTACGTTTGTGATGTAACTTATTTGGTTAAGGATCCCTGGGATATTCAGTGTTGATCTGTCACAGGTATTGGTAAGATGACGTTTATTCTGCGTCTTGGTGATTAGTGCACAATTTGTTAACACACCAGTTTAAATTAGCATAATGTCAACTACTTCAGATTTCACCATCCAGTGTATTAAGCTTCCCTGGTGATGTATCGCTTTCACTGGAAACCTCTGGGTTTTGTTTAAGTGATTACAAGATTACAGAAGACGGTGTATCCAAAGGTCCTTGGTTAAAAAGAAAAAGAAAGGGCTATGGAGCCATGAAGTACATAGCCAAAGTGACATTTTGCATGCGGAATGTAAACTGAGAAAGTCATACAGAATTTTTGGTTGTTAAGTGCTGTCCAGTCGTTCAGACTCATAGAGAACCGGTGTAGGGTCATTGGATGTATGATCCTGACACTAGCAGCCCAGTGATTATCATGTAGTGCCACACTTGTTGTTGTGAAGTGCCATTGAGTCGGTTCTGACCCATAGCAACTCTATATACAGTTTCCAGGGAGCTGCTGGTGAGTTCAAACCGCCGACCTTGCAGTTCAAACTCATCTAATAAGAGCAACTCTGTTTATAAGATTGGGTGGTGGTTGTGGTTATGTGCCGTGGAGTCAGTTCCGACTCATAGCGACGCTGTACAGGGTTTCCGAGGCTGTACATCTTTACGGGAGCAGAAAGCCTCATCTTTCTCCCGCAAAACAGCTGGTAGTTTAGAACTGCTGACCTTGAGGTTTGCAGCCCGATTTGTAACCACTACGCTACCAGAGCTCTTTGTTTATAAGATTAGGTGACAGTTTAAAAATAAATTACTTTGAATGTTTCCATATGGCTCCACTGAAAGTGTTTTTATTGTTTTTCTTTCTAATCATCTCAAGAGAGATTCATCACAGCTGAGTTTGTCAGGCTGCTAGATTCTGGTGTTTTATCACCGTAATCAAGGAAAATGTGTTAAATGTTCTCTTCTCTGTACCAGCAGACCATGTCAGTTCTGATAGTGGGTATCTGACATTACAGGGAATTCTGGGAAGCATAGTAGTCCGCGCGAGAGAATTGTTTTATAGACTTCTCACTGCAGAATTCCATGTGGGGATTCTTACCTATTCTTTTCCACATCTAGGAATCATGAGTACCTGGCAGGCTAAAAAGTCCCATTTGTCCTCATCTTTTGGAAAGATTTGTTAATATGAAGGATACTGGTGTTTTTCCCTCCTGAAGATTAGCCTTATGCTTTGATCTAAGGCATTTGGAACTCTAATCAATAACGTCATTCTTTGTATAAGAAACTTTGATTTAAACATAAGCATTTACTTTAGAGAAAGACGGGGGCATTCTCTGTTGTTGCAGTTTCTACTTAATTCGTTCATCTGATCCGTGCATGGGGTACTCCGTGTTTGCACATGTCTCTGATCACAGGGTAATACAGCACCATGGGTGGTAGTTGGAAGTTTGCCCAGCTGAGACTCTTTTCTCTCTCTCTTATTTATTTATTTTTGTGGTGGTGGTGGTGGTGGTGGTGATGGTGATGGCGGGTCTTTTTGTCTTGTATTTATGTAAAAAAGTTTATTTGCTGCTGCTGAAACCTCTCAGCATGTGGCCCGGAGCCCTTCCAGCTTGGGTTGAGTGTGGTCAGTATCTGCATATGTTTCTTCATTTCTGATGGTTGGTCATGCTGATGCCAAGACTTTTTAACCCAAACCTTGTAAGAAATATTTCTACTTCTACATTACTGAATAACTATTAGATCACCATATTTGTGGCTCAAATCAATAGATGTCTGTGTATAAATCTGAGTTAGGTACTTGGAGGTGAAACACATTCTGTTAGAAAGCCCATATAAAACCAGTTTGCCCCTGAGGACATGTAGATTTTTATGAATAAATAACAAAACAATTTAAAAAGCTTATTAAATGCTGTATAGATGCGCATATGTAAAACACATGGCATTTTAACACTGATCTGAAAAAATGTAGATGACATGGAAAGAAAAAGAATGGTTTGCAAATCCAGAAAGTAATAACTACATTGTGTTGTTGGTGTACTATTCCCCAGTGGGTTTTTTGTTTTGTTTTCTGTTATTAAATTTCATCTTTCTATATCTGATTAAATGAATACTAACAATTTTTCTATTTAGTTAATTCAAATAACCTTTTAGGTGCTGGATAACTTGATTTTAGGGGTATTTTTTTTCCTTTTTGCTCTATGTCCTGATGAAAAAAAAAAATAAAGCTAGTTCTATGAAGATTAACCTTATTCCTTTTTTGATGGTGTCACCTTCTTTGTTGTTGTTTCCAGTCTGCCTGACTCATAGCAATCCTGTGTAGGCTTTCAGAGAGCAGCTGGTGAATTTGAACTGCCGACCTTGTGGTTTAAACTAACCTTTGAGTCTAGTGCACTTTCCCACAGTGCTATACCAGGACACCTTAGAAGATGTTATATATTTATGATAAAATTCTGCTTGCAATTGAAGAGAAGTATGTCATGTAGATAAATCGTATTTCACATGTAAGTCCCACATGTCAATAACACCCCACCCCCACCCCCCGCATACAGCACATACAGAGTGGGCATAGGAAACTAGCTCATGAGGGGATTGTGCAGCTTGCCAAAAAGCAGAAAGAAAAAAACCCAACCCAACAACAACAAAAAAAAACCATACCAAAAGACACTGTATAACTCATCACTTGAGTAAAAATATGGCTATGTGCCATTCTAAACTTTTACTGGTATACTGAATAGCTACAAAGCAAAAGCAAAATCACATCTTGGCCTTGGAATGCTTAGTTATAGCAGTGCAAAGAATAGATAACTTGGCTTAAAGTTTTTCACTGAAAGTGAGTACACTGATAACTTTGTAGAAAATTACTGTTTTCCTGAGTGCCAGTCATATTTTCACATCAAAATAGAAGATACAGACAATATAACTGATGGCTATTATTCACATTTTGAGTAGTTTTAACTTATCAGTTTTTATGTTAGAAACTAGTAAACTCCCCACATGAATTGGTCCTAAATGACATTCATCGTATCAGTGAGATCAAGGGACTTTCCTTTAAAAGTTTTTTTCCCCATCACTATGATCCTGAAACCTTTATAGAAATAATTAAATCAGCCACGCCTGCTTCCTCTTGTGATTTGTATTGTTTTATACACCCACCCTCGCATCTTTTCATGGGTGGACTTCCATTAGCACATGGATCCTTTGGCCCATTCAGGATTGAGATGTTTTAAGAAATACTCAGCTGAAGAGTGGGCAGAGAAGCCTCCAGGAAGTGGGCGTGAGATTCCCACTTTTACACTGTATGAGGGGTGGTGGAAGGGAGGATGCTGATTCAAATAATAAACAACTGCTGGGAAGGAAAGTCAATTACCACACTGCTGTCAGATCAGCCAGGGGTGTTGCCCAAGAAGCTGAGGCAGTTCTCTCCACTGCTTTCCAGGCTGCAAGCCCTGCTGCTAGAACTTTCTCCAGACAGATGAAGCAACTTTTAAACAACTTACTTCGATCTTTCTGACAGCATCCCTTAGGCTAGGCCGACCTAGGGAAATGGAATGAAAGTAGCTTCGTGGTTACTATAGCAACACAAGCTGCTGGTGTCTGGCAGGGTGAGAGGAGGCAACCTCTTGTCCTGTGTTTTGGTGTTTCTTTAGACCAGAATTGACTCCTCGCTGTTCTCAGCTCCACATACTCATCTCTTTTTGAAAACTGGCTCTTTACCCAGGCTTTTTTTTTTTCTTTCTGAAACCAGTCTGAGTGGAGGAAGTTGGTAATGGTTGGCTCTTTTTTCTTCTCTCATGCAAGTTTCCAGGATATAGCTTCTTTTTTTTTTTTTTTGCCTGCCTGTGTGTAATTGAGAACAAACTTTGAGCTTGAGGCCCAGGAGAGAGCAGTTGTCGCCTGCTGGTCATTAGTGAGGTGTGCCGGAGGGATTCCCGGGCTTCCTAGACTAAAAGGGAGACCATGCCAGCCTCGTGGGACCCAGCTATCAGAACACACAGAAACAGGTCTACTCCGTGTGAACTCTGAAGCCCATGAAACAAGGAAGGTACGGTGGGGTGTCTAAAATGCCCCAGCGCAAGCTACTGTTGCTGATGGACCATGGCCCAAGGGCAAGGCTTGTAAAGGATTTTACCAAGGATTTTAAAGTATAGCCAGGAAGGTACGGTGTGTAGAAGTGAAACGCTGTTTGTCTGAAGGAAGTCGGCCAGAAAGATGTAGTCTCCAAGGGATACCAGATGATGATTGGTCTGAACTTCAGCTTACGGGAATTGTTGACAAAATTTGAAAAGGTATGCAGAACGCAGACTTCACCAATGTACTTTCATCCCCTTCTTCTTTACTTGTGTTTCTTTTTTTTAACCTATGCTTTAGCTTTATGACGTAGAAAGTATTCGATTCAATTATTTCTCATACAAAGAATCTTTCAAGTAAAGAGCACATTTGCCATTCTTTCCTTTAGTCATGAGTGTTTCTCAGGACATCTGTCACTTTTAGAATTTCCCATCCAAACAGCTCCTTTGTACTCAAGGCGGCTGGTAATTGAACGGAAAGGTATTTTGGAAAGAAAACAAAACAAAACAAATCAAAACCAGCAACAAACACTTGCTTTTCCTGCCAGACTCCTACTTCCCGGAGGCAGGGGTCCTGTTCTCCTGGCCCCTCAGCTGCAGACACTGCCCTGCCCTGTCCCCTTTTTGAGGACGCCCTGGGAGTCAGGAGAAGCTGTCTCCCAGTGACCAAGGCTCAGCGCAGTTCAAGCTTTCATTTTTGTGTGTATCTGTTTTAAACATTGAGTGTTTCACTACTTGGATTATATAGTTTGCATTTAGCTTTCCTCCCTTCCCCCCCCCACCCCCCCACCCCATAGGAAGGCTATTAGCATGTGCTAGCATTTTGTCTTGGCTGCCAAACAACCTAACATTTATAGTTAAACAAAACAGAAAATCTCTATGTGCCACTTAGGGGCTCCTGTCCTCTTTAGACTTTGTATGATGCCAAGCACCAATCTTTTTTCAATTTCCAGTCTTTAAAAAAAAAAAAGAGAGAAAGCAAGCAAGCTGAAGTACTCTCTCTCCACATGTGAAAATCAATTATTCATCAGTTGTTAACGGATGTGTTCAGTGAAGGTTGCTTATTGCAAGTACAAATACTATATGCAGTACTGTATTGAGTCTTTAAAGGAATAATGGGCTTTTTCTTATAAATCATAATTGCTAGAGGAAAAAAGACAGAAAACCATGCTATTTGAAAAGTTTGAAAGCTTTTCTAAAACAATTGGAGCCCTTGATTGACTCCTGATTATAGAAATATTGTGGGAAGAGTGTGTAGAAAGGAATTTAGCTCCTCTTGTTGGATGATCCTTCCGGACCAACCCCCCCCAAGCTTACTCCCCCAAGTAAGGATTGTGTTTGTAACACTAGGGGGGCTCTGACCTCTTGCAATTAATACCTTGTTGAGTATCTAAATTCTTGAGGGTAAAAGTTGGTTCCAATTCAGCTTGCTCATCGGTTTGAAGGGGCTGGGGAGGGAGAGAATATCTCCTTTATGGCAGCTGGTAACAGCAGGTGACAAACTTTATGGCCATAATGAGTTCTGTTAGCTTGTTTTGTATAGGTTTTATCTTGTTTATTTCTAAAAAGGGTATAGGGCATCCATGGCATGAATAATTCACTCCTCACCACTCCTCACACCCCCTGAGAGGCATTAATTGTGGATAATAGCTGGACTTTGTATGGTAATTGCTGTATTTAGTCTTAAAAGCCTAGTCAGATACCAGAGGCTAGTAACTGACCTCAGCCCTTGTTGTTGTTAAGTGCCTTTCAGTTAGTGACCCTACATAGGGTTTCAGAGAAGCAACTGGTGAGTTTGAACCGCTGGCCTTGCAGTCCTGTGCAGTATCCATCAGCACCACTTCAGAACCATCATGGCTGGAATATCTAACTCTGTGGTACCAGGGTCCATGTGTGGGAGGGCAGGGACTTCAGCCCTAGTACCCTTGTATTCACAGAGTTAGTGTTTTGGTCATAATGGTAGTATGTGTCCTCTTTTAACTCCTAAAGCTTGAAGATTTACAGATCTCTCATTCTTTGTTGTTGTTATTGTTAAGTGCCCTGGAGTCTATCTCGACCAATAGCAACCCTGTTAAGGAGCTCTGGTAGTGTAGTGGTTATGAATCAGGCTGCGAATCGCAAATGCAGCAGTTTGCAACTACCAGCTGTTCCATGGGAGAAAGATGAGGCTTTCTGTTCCCATTAAGATTTACAGCCTCGGAAACCCTGTATGGGCTCGCTGTGGGTCGGAACTGACTCCACGGCACATAACCACCATAGGGTGTCCAAGGAACAGTTGGTGGGTTTGAACCGCCAGCCTTGGGGTTAGCAGTCCATTGCTTATCCTGCAGTGGCACACCAGGCCATCTCTCATTCTTATTTGTTGACTTGATAGTAAAAGAAGGGTAACTGGTTTACTTTCTTGCCAAATAATTGGTTTGGGATGCATTTTTGGAGAGTGTAGGGAGCAAGTAGATAAAGGTCAAAATTCAGAGAAACAATCCTATTACTTTCCCCAGTCAGAAGATGCTCATATGTTTGTTTTTATGTGAGACTTCTTATAAAAATTGATGTGAAAGTTAATCTCTTTCAGTTTTAGGAACTTGTCATGGATAAATGTATTTTTCTCTAAGTCGGGTCTTTTATAAAAGTCCTTTGCATAATTTTGTAAAAGCTATCCCCCTGCGTGTAGCCTATATTCATTGATTCCTTGCCAGGACGTTTCCTGATATTACAGAAAGCTATCAGCGCCTCACACTTCTTAAATACAACTACCTTCTCCCCAGCTCCAAAAGAGAATGCCACTTCTAGGAAAACACCTGAGCCTACCTTAATAATGGGGTCCTGGGATGATGCTGTGGATTAATGTGCTGGACCACACAGCCAATTTGAACTGCGAGGTCGGCAGTTCAAACCCACCAGCTGCTCCTGCTGCTTCTCAGAAACTCTGTACAGTTTCCCTATGGGTCAGAACGCACTCTACAGCACTTAACAACAACACCTTCATAACGCAAAAGCCAGAGGATAGCTTCAGAAGCTGAGTAACATTTCTGTGCAAAGAGAAATCCTTTTTTTCTCTAGATAGGATTCCACTGGACTGTTCCTTTCCTTTGAATTAGTGATCTGTTTCTAGGGAGAGTACTAGCCTTCGCAATTTTATACTTTTAAATTTTTGTTAAAGTGTTGTAATTATTCTGTGTGATTGTGTGTGTGTGTGTGTGCTGTCTCAGCATAAAAGTAGTTTTACTGTGTTATGAATGCCGTTTTAGGGTTTACACCATTGCTGAGATTGTTGAGTGCTGAGAAGTCGGTTCCGATCATAGCAACCAGAATGAAACACTGCCTCACAGTTGTTATGTTTGAGGTGACTGTCACAGCCACTGTGGCAATCCATCTTGCTTGGAGTCATTCTCTTTTTCATGGACCCAAATACTGACATATTTGGTAGTTGGTGTTCAAAATAGCCAAGAGGTGGATCTTCCAAAAATGATTGGTCTGGAAAGTTGTGGGCTTGTCAAATAATTGAAATTACCATGGGAAAACAGCAATTCTACATAATTTAAAGGCATAAGTAAATTGCCATATATAAATTGAAAGAGATTTTCTGATATTTTGTGATACGAGGGTAAGTCAATCAAAACTTATTCACACTCCAATTGTATTAAAATGCCTGTCTGTGGCTGATGACAACATTGAGCAGTCACGTGAAGTAATTCTGTCGAATAGATGAGTGACAGTGAATTATGCGGCAAATCATCCATGGTTCTGCCTATGAAATAATCCAAGACAGACTTTGGTTTCGGAAAGTTTGTGCGAGATGGTTACCAAAGCAACTCAAGGAAGAGCCTAAACAGAAGTGTTTGGACATCTACAAACAAAATTTGGACTGATACTCGAAGGGAGGTAAAAGTTTCTTAGAAAAATCGTTACTGGTGACGAGGCATGGATTCATCACTATGAGCCTGAGAGTAAATGGCAGAGTATGGAATGGAAATATCCTCAGTTGCCTACCAAGAAAGACTTCAAAAGTTAACCATCAGCTGGAACATTGATGCTTACCACTTTCTGGGATTTTCAAGTTCTATTATTGGAAAAGGGTTCAGCAATCAACAGTGCTAGCTACAGTGAGATTCTCACTAAAGAGCTGAAGCCTAAACTTCAGAGTAAATGCAGAGGACTGCTATCCTAGGGCCTTGTGATCTTGCATGACAGTGCACATCAGCACACTGCTGCCCACACTACTGACACCGTACAGAGACTTCATTTCGAGGTGTTAAACCATCCTTCCTATAGTCCTGATGTTGCTCCATCAGACTTTCACTTGTTTGGTCCCCTGAAAGCAGCCCTTTGAGGACATCAGATTGACTTCTGATGAAGAAGTGAAGACAGGGGTGCATTTGTGCTCTCAACTCAGCCAAAAACATTCTTTAATAAGGAACTAGGAAAGCTTGTTTGGAGATGGACAAAGTATGTTGAAAAGCAAGGAGATTATGTTGAAAAATGATGCATTAGTCTCTTCTAAAAGTTGATTAAAATGAATTCTACAGCCAGAGTGTGGATATTTGTTGACTCACAGTTGTATTTTGTAATTTTATACGTCAGTTGTTTTATGATTTCATTGGATATCCATTAATAGGGATGTGTTTGGCACATGTTTGAGCTGTGTAAATCTGGTTTTCTTATTTTTAAATATCCCAGGATTATAGTTGCACAGCATAAGGTTACATTGCAGTTGTTATTCACTCCGGTTTTACTGGAACCAGAAGAGACTGGTGTCTCTTCTGTGGGAGTCCGTAGGTATCCAGGAGGTGTTGTCTACATTTCCTGTAAGGTGGCAGCTCTCTAAGCATCCGGAAACCCCAATTGGAATGAAACATGTGTGCCTTGGAGTGGTATCTAGGGAGGAGGCTGAGTCTGGAACTCCGATCAGGGAAGTCTGACCTTGTGGCAAGCTGTTCTTGTCATCACGATGGCTCTTACCATCTAACCAAGTCTTTAAAGGTAAACAGTTGCACTGTAGGATCAGTACTGGGCTGGTAACCAGAAGGTCAGCAGTTCAAGCCCACCAGAAACTCTCAGAAACCCCATACAGGGTCACTGTAAGTTGGAACTTACTTGACGACACTTAACAACAACAAGAGTTGTGACCAGTACACGGAGTGACTGTCTTGAGGATTCATACTTGTAGTTAACTTGAGGCAGAGGTTTGGCCCAGCAAAAATTTTAATCGCTTTCATTTATTTGGGTGAATATACCCACAGGAAAACATAAATCAGCCCGACAATCTCCATGTATCCATTTCAAGACCAACAGAAGGTTGATCCCTAAGCTATGATTTCATTGTGTTAGCAGCCTGACTTTAATGATATTCTCCTTGAAAGTACTTCATTGGACTTCCTACCTGATGGCTCTCACAGCAGCCCACATGCTGTCATATACCTGAGCCATTTCCATCTTGCTGTTATTTTACTTACGAATTATGAAGGACAGAGTCTTTGGCATTTATAGTTTATTGACGTTTTGAATGACTGTTGCCTTTTATTTACTTACTAATGTAGATGTGCTACCAGATGGCTAATAATGGTAATTCTCTTAAGTAGTTTGTGTGTGTGTGTGTATGTGTGTGTCTGCATCGCACCATCCTCTTGGCAAATCCTCTTTATAGTGACCACAGAGTGAAACCATTCAAATCTAAATTTCCTTGATTTCATTTGCTTCCTTTAGGATGACTGTAATTTTTAAATTTAGAATTTGAAGCTGTTTTACAAGTCCATTTGCAATATCTAAAGTTAAAACAAACGTGCCTTAGAAGAGACTCAGTAGGCTTCCAATTCCGAGGTCTGCTTATTTACGTGATATTTAGAAAATATTTCTGAAGGAGCGTCTGGGGAGGATACTATTTACCAGGCATTGAGTTCCGTGCAGTCATGGATAAAGAACAAGGTAGACCCTCCCCTTGTTAATTTGATTTCTTTATTTATAAATTCTGCTTTAGTCTAAATGATACCACTTTCTGTTGTCTGTCTAAATTTGATTCCAAAATTATTAATTGTTGTTGTTTTTGCTGTTGCTAAGTGCCATTGAGTTGGTTCCGATTCATAGTGACCCTGTATAGGGCTTCCGAGGAACAGCTGGTGGGTTTGAACTGCTGACCTTGCACTTCACAGTCCAGTGCTGATCCTACAGCACTACACCAGGAATCCATGGTTATTAATAGAGAAGTTAAAATCTGTCGGATTATTTGTTGGGGTGGGAATAGGGATAAGTAGTTTATAGAATAAACGAATTAAATAATAAAATTGAAACTAATAAATTGAAAAAAATAAATCATTCATTGCATCTACTCAGTATTCTAGATACCTTACAACCTGTCTCATAGACAAATGATATAAACTAAGGCACAGTGAGCTTTGTTGGTGTTACTTGGTTATTCTGTTTTACTTAGGTTGTTGTTGTTAAGTGCCGTTGAGTTGATTCGAACCCATAGTGACCCTGTATAGGTTTCCAAGGAGCAGCTGGTGAGCTTGAACCACCGAACTTGCAGTTCAAATAATGTTGCACTCTGACGCATTAGCCCACACCAGGTCTCCTTTTACTTAGGTAGTATCTTTTTAAAAAATATGGCTCCTGATTTTCAAAACCTAAGGCTTTGGCCGAATTCCTACTGGGCTCTTGTAATCAATTCTAAACTGTCTATGAATTCTGGTCTGACTTTTGAAAGGAGCAGTGGATGTATTTTCCCCTAATGGCTGACTTTGTATATTTAGCTTGCCCTTTGGGATATGGTAGGGAAGTTGTTTCTAACCTTGCTTTTTCTCCATCAGGAAAGGGGTCAGGAAAAACATTGCTGTGGCCATGTGGCTGGCTGGCTGTGTGCCATGGAGTTGGTTCCGACTCATAGCGACCCTGGACAGGGTTTCTGAGGCTGTGAATCTTTACGGGAACAGAACGCCTCATCTTTCTCCCATGCAACAGCTGGTAGTTTTGAACTGCTGATCTTGCGGTTCGCAGCCTGATTTGTAACCACTACGCTAGGGTTAGGTAAATATGTGATGCAAAAACAAACCACAATTATGTCAACAAGTCCAAAGAGGATGAGTCAATACTTGTTGAAGGCTTCTTGGTGTCACTCTCTCCATCTCTTTACTATCAGTTCTGCTCACTGAATCTGAAGAAACATGTTCGCTCTTATAATTCAAGCTTATTATTATAATACATTATTATTGGATGTAATAAAGAAAAAGTGTTGACATACATTCTACAGTTTAAATACAATATCTTTATGTTGTTAAGTGACATCAAGTCTGTTCTGACTCATAGTGACCCTGTGTAGGATTACTGAGGAGTGATTGATGAGCTTGAATTTATGGCTTTGCAACTCAAACCAACTATGTGGTCTAGTGCTTATCCTATAGAGCCATACCAGGACTCTTAATTTGAGTTGTTGTTATTGTTAAATGCCATCCAGTCTGTTTCGACTCATAGCGACCCTGTATAGGATTTCCAAGGAGTGGTTGGTTGGTATGAACTGCCGACCTTACGATTTTGGTAGTGGGTTTTATTTACAAAAAGACAAATTGTGGTCATTGTGAATTTCTGTGAACCCTTGTAGCCACCTTCTGGAATCCATACTAAATATCTGCCTATATGTTATCAAAAGGAGCTCTGGTAGTGTAGTGGTTACGAATCGGGCTGCAAACCGCAAGGTCAGCAGTTCGAAATTACCAGCTGCTCCATGGAAGAAAGATGAGGCTTTCTGCTCCCGTAAAGATTTACAGCCTCGGAAACCCTGTACAGGGTCGCTATGAGTCGGAACCGACTCCACGGCACATACCATAACATATGTTATCAATAGTGTTTTATTTGAGAGAGAGATGTATATATTCTTATTTTCGATCCCAGTTTTTCTTTGCTTTCTACATTGTTAGATGGTGCATTTCAAGTGAATCCTTCAGCTTGGTTTTCAAATGTTAGTGTAGCTGCTTGAATATCTTGCTGGGGCCACAGGAGTTACTTAGTTACATGGTGGTAAGAGTCATTGCTTCTAGATGCACCATATTTCCATAACTCATTACCAGTAGCCATTTTATGTTGTGACCGTGGTAAGCATTAGTAGGACCAGATCTCCCCACTGTCCAGTAAGTGAGCAAGAGCTCACACCCTGCTTCCTGAAGCTCTAATTTATGCTAGCACTTGATACGACATCAGGGTCATGGTCAGACAACCTCCCATGCTGGCATCTTTATTTTAAAACCTGTGAAGCAGCATGATTCATTCACTGTTTAATTCTCAATTTCCAGGATGGGGAGGGGGAGGGAGAGTGCTTCGCTAGAGTTTTGCAGAACGGTCTTCTAAAGAATTTTAGATTCACTTATTAAAAATGTTAAATGAAGAGATTAAACAAAATAATCATTATGTCTTTCCAGTTCTTTAAATCTGATAGTTTTCCTGACACCACAGTGGTTAATAAATCCCTTAATCAAAATGGTACTTATTCATCTAGTCATTGATGCATCCATCCATCCATCTATCCATCCATCCATCCATCCATCCATCCAGGCTGTTAAGTGCTGTCCAGTCGGTTGTGACTCAGTGACTCTGTATAAGGTTTCCGAGGTTTTACGTCTTTGCTGGAGAAGAAGGCCTCATCATTTTCCTGTGGAGCGGCTGGTGGACTGACACTGGGGACCTTGTGGTTCTCAGTCCAGTGCTTATCATATAGAACGATAGCACTTTCTATCTGCCTCCCTCCCTATGTTATACTAGGCTTATTTTATGTAGCATGTCATGGAGATGCAGAAGAAATATTAAGGTCATTTTCTGTCTTTAGGAGTTCTTGGTCTACTTGACCAAGTGCTAAATAAAATAGTATTTGGTGGTTTCCTTTTCTTTAGTCAGTTTCTGGTTGTGAATTTTCTTCCTAACTTTTTTTTTTTTTTAATTTTTATTATGAATTGAGTGGTAGTCTACATGGGAGAACATCAGTTTTACACTCATTGTTTCATTGCCTTGATAACAATCTCTTCTGTGCATCATCATTCAACAGTATTTTCACTTCTATTATTCCCTCTGTTTTTGTTTTTGAGGGGGGAAATATACATAAAAACACTCAGGAGTATATAATCATTACAACAACCAAAGAGCACATTCTGCAAGCCTGCCTCCTGGATGCCAGCACACAGTCTTTCTCTTTCCATGAGTTTAGAGTCTTCACCTGCTCTATTTCTCCATGCCCTCATCTCTGCCTCCATCTCTGGTATCTTTTCCTAACTTTTGATGGAAAAAAAATCACAACCAGAAACCTAAAATGGTTTTCCATATAACGAAAGTTAACATTCCAATGGGAGTATATGAGCACCAACAATTACCTAAAACTTTTTAGTGATACTTACAAATCATTGCTAGACTAGGTAGGCAACCCTGTTTTCCTCCATTTGTCACGGTGGTTGGGTTGGGAAAGATAGCATTTGCTTCTTGCTCTTGGTGTCCACATTTTGGGATACCATTGTGGAATAGTGTTGGGAAACTTAAACTATTTCTAGGTATTAATGAAGTTCTGCCTTTCTGCTTCTCTTGAATATAATCAGAGCAATAGGAGTGGCTACTTCAAGATACTGTGGCAACTTGAAATTGCCTTGGGATTTTACGTGTGGTTCATGGCAATGATGTTTAGGATGCTATACAGGAAAACGGAGGTTGTGCTCATATGTTGTTGAACTTCTTGAGAAGGAGGACTATTATACACATATACAGTATAAGATTAGAAATGTTGGAAATTTTGTCTGATGATCTTTTAATGTATCCCGTTGGATGAAATCCCAGTGAATTTGAGGATACAAAAATAAGACACTTTCATCCCAAAGAATAGAAACTATGTTGTCCAGGAGATGATATCAAAGAACCTTTCAGCAGAATTTTTTTCTTTGTAACTGAAAACTTCTTTTTAAAGCTTCCCAAACTGAGATTATAATGAGATTGCCATTTCCTGAGCAGAATGTTACTCATTGTGAGAACCTTGCTCTGTTCTTGCTCTGCTCCTGGTCAGTATCCACTTGATATTGAACAATCTCAGGGTGGAGCTTCCAGTGAAATACAGACAGATTTCACAATCTTAAAGTCTGTTCAGTTGTTGTTACGTGTCCTTGAGTTATTTCTGACTCATGGCGACCCTGCAGAGAGAGAGTTTCCAAGGAGCAGCTGATTGGTTTGAACCCCTAACCTTGGGATTAGCAGTTTAGATCTTATTTCTACAGCATCACATCCCTGGGGAAACTTAATTCTTTGTGTACCTTTATCATACTTTGCAGATGGACCTGATGTGACTTTGTCATTAGGGTCAGAGAAGCTCAGGGAATTGTTAGTTTGGACCATGTGTCTTTCAGAAACTATTTAAACTTTCCATGTATTTCCCCCCACTTCTAAGATCTGGCTTTGTTAGTTTCCCCCATTTCATTAAGAGTTAGAATATGAGAATTCCACCCCTCAGCTTCATGTGAGCAACAGTTTCCTCTCAGGTGCCTGGGAGTTTGTAAGATGTAAAAGATCCCTTCCTGCTGGTTCTTCTGGCTAGTGTAGGCCTGTGGGTAATTGAGGAGAGAGATCATTTAGATTTGGTCCCTCAGTCTTGGTTTCTGAAGGAGTGAATTTCAATGAAGAAGAATGTTCTGAGTATCCAAAGAAATTTTACCACTGCATTTAGAATGAGAGGAACCAAAAAGAGTGGGTCCAATAAAGGAAAACTTGAAATGGGTGCAAAGCATACAGTATTTACTGTTCTCCTTTTACTAATTCAGATTGATTGCCTGTAAGGTCATATTTTTATTTCTGCAGTAAATTGTTTAATATCCATTACCAGTTAATGCAATGGAAACTCATACCATACCTTCATGACTGCTCCTGATATCTGTTTCTTCATTTGTAAATTCATAAAAGTTTGTGACTGTCACACCTTTCTGTTGCTTCCATTTCATTCAGAAAGGATGATTGCCAAATTAATATAAATAGTTATTGTGACAATATTGTCATGGATTAGTTGTAAAGTAAAATTTACAAAACCTTTTTTTTTTAATCTAAAATAAATTCTTATATTTAGCTACTTATTCATAACCCAGGTTTTTTTGGTAGAAGTTTTTGAAAACACAGAGAACATGTTTAAAAAGAAAAAGGAAATCACCTTTAATTCTTTTATACAGAGACTGCACTGTTTTGTTTCTTTGGTATTACAGTCTTAATGTATCTGTGTGTTTCCTTATCCACTAATACATATGGCAATTTAAAACCAGCTTTGAAAACTTAACATCATCCTACATAGGTTTGCATTCTTTTTGAGAAAAATATTGTCATTGATGTAGTAGAGAAACTTCTGTTTTTTCACATTAAAATCAATCACTGTAATGGGATAGTACATGAATCTTTCTAGGATGGATAGTTTGAAGTTTTAGGCTTTTACTACAGATTACGAAGATATTTCCTAAAAATACCTGAACCAGTTTTAGCATTAATTTTTAGTAATGATCATTTCATTTATTCAGCACCCAAATTTATTTTGTAAAAATGAAGTATTTTTCTACTTAATAGGCAAAAATGAAGTACTAACATTCATCTGACTGATACATGAAATTTGGATTATAATGCATTAAATTTTTAAGAAATAGAGGATGATGTCATTGTTATACATCATTAGTCGATTCTAACTCATAACTAACGTCAGAATAGAATTGCTTAAAGGAATTCCTAAACTGTGATCTTTCTGGGGAAGTCCTTGGATGGTGTTGTAGGGTAAGCACTTGTTTGTTAACCACAAGGTCAGTGGTTCAGACATACCAGCTGCTCCTCAGAAACGTATAAAAGGTTGTTATGAGTCCAGATCTACTCCACAGCACTTAACAACAACAACAGACCTCCAGCCTTTTTCTCCCAAAGAGCCACTCGTGGGTTTGAGCCTTTTGGTTAGCAGTAGAATTTTAACCAGTGGGCCACCAGGGATCCTTATTTGAAAGCTTAAAAGCTATTAGTTGCAATGTAATAATAATATGACTACTTGAGTGTCTTACCTTTTAAGGGGAAATTAACTTTTTTGCCTAAAACCAACTCATTAATGGTATATAAAATAATTAAGCTGTATATTGAAAACTCAAGTTATGTTGACACTAATGCAAGACATCTACATTATCTTTTTCCTTTTTAGGACATCCAGGCGGAAATTGATGCCCACAATGACATATTTAAAAGCATTGATGGAAACAGACAGAAGATGGTAAAAGCTTTGGGAAACTCTGAAGAAGCTACTGTGCTTCAACATCGACTAGATGACATGAACCAAAGATGGAACGACTTAAAAGCAAAATCTGCTAACATCAGGTCAGAACAGTCAATATTCTAATAAAAATAATGTTGGGGGGTAGACTTTTGTGACTGTTGGATATCAAAAAGGGGGAAAATAATTTTTTAAATGAACATTTTAGTAAGAAGTCCTAGTGGTGTAATGGTTAAGTGCTGTGTTGCTAACTGAGAAGTCTGTGGTTCACACCAGCCAGTAGCTCCATGGGAGGAAGATTTAGCAGTCTGCTCCTGTAATGATTTATAGCCTTGGAAACCCAATGGGGGCAGTTCTACTCCGTCCTATGGGCTTTGCTGTGAGTCGTTATTGACTTGAGAATAGTGGATTTGGATAATAGTTTGAACGCCACAAATTTGCATAATATTTTAAACCTAATTATTATGTTACCAAGGAGCTCTGGTACCATAGTGGTTATGAATCGGGCTGCGAACCCCAAGATCAGCAGTTCGAAAGTACCAACTGCTCGGCGGGAGAAAGATGAGGCTTTCTGCTCCCGTAAAGATTTACAGCCACGGAAACCCTGTTCAGGGTTGCTATGGGTCAGAACTGACTTGATGGCACTTAACAACAACAACATTATGTTACCAGTATGTGGTAATTATTGAATGTTTACCCTATTGAAATCATTATGTATTCTTTTATTAGAACTAAAAAGTCTTAGGTGGAAGGTAAAATCCTTTTCTTAATGAGGAAAGGGAGACTTAACGAACACATGGAGATTGCCATGTTTTGAGGTAATAAGGACTAAGCTAGATTTTTTTTTTTTTTTTGGCTGTAAAAGGAAGGTTTCTTGTTTTCATTTGGGCCACAGCTTGGGAGAAAGGGGCTCCAGGGTAGTGGCACTGCTGCATCTGTGGCTGGAGAGAGAGTTTCAGGCAGAAGATCTGAGGATGGCAGAGGGAGATGGAAGGCGCCTTACATTTGCCAGGCTTTGTAGACTCCTTGTTGAGTCTGAGGGTGAGGCTCTCAAAGAGATATTCACCTAGCTCTGCCTGGTGGATGGCCGCTCTGTGGAGGTTGGTCAGGTGGTCACCCATCTTCTTGATAGTTTTCACCTCCTCATTGAGGGAATGGTTCTCCAGAAAGTCACAGAGGTGAGATGGGTCTGTGTGGGTATCACCCAACGAATGCAGATTCAGAAGAAACTGGTTCAGGTTTTTCTCCAGGTCCAGGGTGGCTTCCATGGTGCCCAGGGTTCTTTACCACTCTTCTTGGGATGATTTCTGCATTGCATGTGCTGGAAGAGGGTGTGGCGCCATGCTGGTTTTTCTGTTTCAAGAGATGCTGGCACCCTCAAACTTTTCCTTCCCTAACTTGCGAAAAGTGAATCTCAAGCTTTTTGACTCTTGGCAATGAAATTTTTTTACTGTATTATGCTGTTTGATGTCTAATTTGAATATGTATATAAAGAAATTATCTCTCTAAACCCTATGTTGTTGTTGTTGCTCAGTGTCTTTGAGTCGCTTCCAACTCATAACAACCCTAAATGGGGTTTATGAGGAGTGGCTGGTTAATTTGAACTACCGACTTGGCAATGCAAACTGACCTTGCAGTCCAGTGCATTATCCCACAGCACCACAACAGGACTCCATAAACCCAGTACAGGGTCACTGTGAGTTGGAACTCATCTGACCACACTTAACAAAACAAATGGATACTAACATGGGAACATGATGAGTCATGGAGAGGGTAGAGTAAAATAACGGTGGACTAGAAGACCAGATGCTGATTGGTAGAGGACCGTCCAAAGAAGAATGACAGCAATATTGTTGTAGGTCAAACTTCCTAGAGGATGACTAGTTCCGTACTGAGTATAATTTGAAGGGCAGCTGACTAAAGGCCATGTTATTGAGCACAATTTCAAAAGAGGGATATTGACCTATGTCCCTTTCTTTTAAGGTTCAGAAGCTGTTTGAAAAGTAAACAACCTTGAAATCAATCGGTCTTGAATTTAACTCTTTGACTTACTCTTGAATCCTGGGCAAGTTACTTAGCTTCTCTGACCTGTAGTTTTCTCAGTTGTAGAAATCAGAATATAAATTTTCAGTCCATAAGGTTGTTGTGAAGGTTGATTAGGATATCTGTGTAAAAGCTTGTCCAATGTGACACCGACTTTAGTTTTTTTGTTTTTGTTATTTTTTCACAATAAAAGGACCCATTCAATCTATTTCTTCTGCCTTCTGATTTTACAGAATTAATCCTAAAGAACGGAGCCCTGTCAGGGTGGCGTTTTGGGCTAGGCATTGTTGAAGTTATAACTGCAGAGTCAGCAGTTTAAACCCACCAGCCACTTCAGAGAGAAAGATGAGCAAATCTTTGCTCTTGTAAAGATTTACGGTCTCAGAAACCTTATATAGGGTTTCTATGAGTTTAAATCAACTCAGTGGTAATGTGTGGTTTTTGTTTGCTTTTTTCCTGTCCAGACCGCTTTACTGGTGAGTTCTAACAAACACTCAGAGAAAAGCTCAATTCTGCTCAAACTATTACAGGGTATAGAAAAGGATTGAATGCTAATCAATTCATTTTATGACATCAGCATAATTACCAAAAATGACAATGACATACCAGTATTTCTCTTGAACATTGACACAGTCTCAATAAAATCCTAGCCCAAAATCCAAAGCATATCAAAAATATGTATCTCATTACCAGGTGAGATTCATTCATACCAGGTGTATAACGATGGTTCAACATTACAGAAACGATAACCTTGTTCTTGTTACCAGGGGTTTGTTCAGAGTCTTGAATGGTTATCTTCTTGTCTTTCATAATGTTAGGGCAATTGTCTGCCAACAGCTCTTCGACTATCTTTTCTGTGCTTTTCTTTGTCTCATCCTGTTCTGGAATTTCAGTCACCCATAGGTTATTCCTCTTTATGTTGTCCCATATGTATCTCAGACTTTCTTCAGATTTTTTCATGATTTTTTCTCAGCTTTTAGCTTACTGGTATTGAGAGATTTATCTTTAAGCTCACTAATCCAGGCATCCATTGATTCAGATGTACTCCTTTGTCCTTTCAACATATTGTCCATTTGTGAAATCTTAGTATTAATCCTCTGGATTAATTGCAGGTTTTATATTGTCTCCAATTCGTTATCTATTTTGTTTGATCATTCCTGCATTGTTTTCTTGAATTCTTGTTTTCCTGTGCCTTCCTGTCAATTCTTAGATGTACCTAAATATCATTCTCTTTTAATTCTTTTTCAGATTGTTTCAATAACTGTTTTGGGCTCAAAAATATTTTCTACATCTGCCATTTAATCAACTTGTTTGAGCTACTATGTCTTAATTTCTTCATGTGAAGAAATCGTCTGCTGTTTTTGAGACATTGTGATGTTGTTGTATTCAGTTGATGATGGTACGTTTGTGCATTTGTTAGGCAATCACCAGCTGCCTCCTGGTGGGTGTGATCAGGAGGTGAAACTGTGAACTATTCTCTATGTGTTTTTTATACAGTTCCATTTAGTATGGATTTGGCTGATGTTGGTGTTATTGATACAGTGTATAGCAGCTGGTATTGGCTTTTGCCCATTAGGTAGAACTGTAAGGGGTACGGTTTTGCCTGGGTTATATGGCTGCAGTTGCTGTTGCTTGTCAAGTGAGACAAGAAGAGGAAACACACAAGAGAGAAGGAAAACAAACACAAACCAGCAAACAACAGTGAGAAAATAAAAAGAGTAAAGAAAGAAAGAAAAAAACAGACAACAGCTAGCAAAAGAACTCAATAACCAGAGAAAAGATGGTGACGAAAATAAAATAATGCAAAGAGAAAAGAAAAAGAACAAAGACCTAAACACAATTAATGGAAATAAATGTGTAAAAGGGAAAGAGACCAGAGAGTAATAAACAAACAAATAAATAAAGTAGGATCAAAAAGAAAAAAAGCAAAGGAAAGCAGCAGCAGTGGTTGGGAAACAGAAGCAGGAAGAAAAAGAAGAAAAAGTGAAAGGCAGATAGAAAGGAGAGAAAGCAAGAGAGAAAGTTAAAGGAGATGGAATGAAGAAACAAAACCAATAGGTCAAATAAAAACAGGTCAAGTGCCAAAGGAAAGAATTTTAGGGTCTTCTGCCAGCCATAGACCTCACTTCATGGGTGGGTTACGAATTGGATGGTGACACTCAACCCTACATGGAGTTCTTGTAGAGCTAGGTGTTGTCTGTTCTAGGCATCCAATCCGGATCTAGTTTGTACAGACCTCCAAGCAGATGGAGTTTCGGGGTATTTCTTCCCCAAAGGGGAGCCAAGGGTAACAGGTCTCTCTAATCCAGAGTGCTACAGGTCTGGCATTGACCACACCTGATTCCAGGTTCCAGGGTTGGTACTACTAGCTCTTCACACATTTTGATGTGCCTCTGACAGCTTGGAGATCAGGACCTTTCCTGGGAGTGTACTTAGATGGGGACCAGCCACCCCTCTAGTCCTCTAGGGTAATTTGGAATACACGAAGAAAAGAATAAAAATAAAATTTGCCCCTTTCTGTCCACCAGTAAGTGGTATGCCTCTGCACCACTTACTGCCATCTTGCCTTCAAAGTCGCCTGTAAAAGTTCAAGATGAACACACCACAGCTGGCTCAGTCATCAGCACAGATCAGCAGTTTGTTTGTTTTTTCCCCCTTCTTGTCCCTGGCATCAGTTCAGCTGCTGCTTCTAGTGAGGGCTAGTCTAGGGCTGGCCAGAGCTGATTCTTCAGATCTGGATCAGGGTCTGCCGAAACAGGGTCAATGAGGACAGCTCCCCCTCCTGTAATGGGGCCCATTCTGAGGTGCTCACTTACATACAGCTCCCTCTGCTGCATGGAAGTGGTAGCTTCCCTGGGTGTCTGTGTGTGGGGGTGCCGATCTTACCTCTGGTCATAACAGGAGTATAGGGAACAAGAAAAATATTGCACCTTTTTCTCTGCAAGCCACAGGTATGTTTCTGCAATACCAATCACTTTCCTTGTCTTTGAAGCTGCTCACAAAAGCTCAAGATGACTGTGTTCATCCAGTGCTGGCTTATATCATCAATCTCTCCTTAGTTTTCAGTCTGCTCACCTCTGTCTCCTAATAGCATGCATTCCACTTCTGTATCGCTTCATCTGAAGCTCAGAATTTCAGGACTATCATATGCATGTTTCATTTAGTTATCCTTATCTATGTTTGTAGAGGGTCTTTACAGTCTTTCTGCCTAGTCCACCATTTTGCCGCCTCCCCTTTTGGTTTTCTTTTTAATGCCAAACAAGTCCTGATACCAGTGGTCAGCACAATTGGTTGCTAGACAAAATGGTGGAGATTTGAGTCAACTCAGAAGGGTCCTCAAAGAAAATCTTGATGATCTACTTGCAAAAATTCAGTCATTGAAACCCTGTGGACTCTACTTTGAACTCTACATGGAGTTACCATGAGTTGAAATCAATTTGACGGATATTTTATTTTATTTTTTAATTTAGAGAGGGCTTCAATCTTCTATGATAATTTATTGTGATTTAAAAAAAAATTCCTTTTTGATGAGATGTCTTGAGTGGTTGACATTCTTCTGGGGTTCATAGAGGGGACATTTGTGTTTCTTTCTACACTTGAGGAAGAAGGTACCATAGAATGGGAAGGGGCAGCTCTGCAGAAAGTTCCTTTTGGGAATTATTTCAACATTGGCCAACTATTCTTTTTTAATGATAAAAGAGAAAAATTAAGGACTCTTGTGCAGCGAGAGAACATATTTACACTTGTTTAAGACTTGAGTTTTCAATTGGCCAGATTCCATTGTGTTGGAACTTTCTGTTCCCCATAAATATAAATAAAGAGATTGGAAATATTAGCACAATGAAAAGCATTCATAGAGTGAGGCAAAGTCAGTATCTAAGAAGCTAAAAGCCACTGGCCTGGCTCTAGTGAAGACTGAACACATGCTGCTGGGGTTTTGAGCATTTAGATGATGGAGTTTTTTATGAAGTAGAATTTAATAAAGGTCTACCTCATAATCAAGGAGCTCTGGTAGTGTAGTGGTTACAAATTGGGCTGCGGAACCACAAGGTCAGCAGTTCGAAACTACCAGCTGCTCTGCAGAAGAAAGATGAGGCTTTTTGCTCTCGTAAAGATTTACAGCCTCAGAAACCCTGTTCAGGGTCGCTATGGGTCGGAACCGACTCAACGGCACTTAACAATAACAACAACAACCTCATAATCAGATCTTTTCAGAGTGAAAGCTGTTCATTAAAAACAAAAATCTTTTGGCCCTTCTTTGTAGTTATTGGCTAAGCTGTCAAGTAACATTTAATTTTTTTTTTTTTCCACTCTTGAGAGACAGATAACTACGGCAGAAGTATTATCTAATAAGTAAATAAATGTTATTTTTGGAAGATGAGACAATAAGCTTGTACTAGTAGGCTTCTGCATCAAGACATGTTAGAGTATACTATTCCAGGAGAATGTGATAATGAACTAATTAGAATCATTTTTATCCTTGTACCCATGTCATGAAACTCAGGCACTTAATCAAACATTCAGTGAGAGCCTGTTTCTCTGTTTTGGGTGTTAATAATCATGTAAAAGACAATGTCTGCCCTCATGGCGGGGGTCACAGTTCCTTCCCAAAGGAAGGGGCAATCCTTTTCCTTTGAGAAGGCCATCAAAGGCTACATAAAGGGAATTCTTAAGCCCTGAAAGATGTAGACTTCTGCCTACTCCACGTGAACTGGGTGGGTTGCTAAACGGCATGTAAGCAAGAGGCTTGAAATAAATAGTACTGTTTCTCCGGGGAAGATTATAGAAGTTTAGTCTGACTAAAAACAGAATTCCTGGTGGTACTGAGGGGAAGAACTTGTGTCTAGAGAAAGAGATTGAAAGAGAGATATGAGACGAAGCAAGGAATACCTGTATGCATCATTCGCCATTCCATTGGCCATGGAGAGTCTTCAGAAACCTTTTTGGTGGCATGATTAAGGCTGATCTGTGGAGATATACCTCACACAAAATGATGATAGACACATCAAATTGTGCATTCTGAAGACTGGCGCACTGTTAGGGGACCTTTTCAAATGCTAGGAATGAATGAGACATTTAGTTCACATTTTGAGCCATTGTTGGAGCATCCAGGATTGGATAACCAGTAGCCATTGGATGGATATCTGTTCATCACTAGAGAGCTGCAGAACAGTGAGGTATGAAGGGGCTTTAAAAAGTTCGTGGGCAAATGGAATTAAAAGATTATGAATTTTTTTCTTGACCTTTTTGAGACCCCCTCCTAGATACTTGGAGGAGTTCTTTAGATAGAGGTGACAGGTCCACATAATGAGTGGGCAAGAGGTAAAAATTAGCAGAGGCAAGGAAAGAATCCCAGGGAGCCTTAATTCATAAGAACCAAGTGAAGGAACGTGAAGCCAGCAAAAGAAGTCTGGAAAGTGACTGTCCTTGAAGAAGGAGAAAGACCAAGGGGGGAGTCAAGAACCAACGGAGGAGAAAGTGTCAAAAAGTAAGGTGATAATAAGCACGTGAAATGCTGGTCATCATCACTGGACATTGTTATTGTTGTTAGGTACTGCTGAGTCATGAACCACAAAACAAAACACTGCCCAGTCCTGTGCTGTCCTCCCAATTGTTGCTATGCCTGAGCCCACTACTTCTGCCATTGTGCTAATACCTTAGACATTAGGGAACTGACTGTTGACATCATAATGTGATACCACTTCACAGCGTTAGGATCGCCACACACACACAAAAGCAGCTAAGAAATGGAAGCAACTTAAATGCCCAGCGACAGATGAATCAATGAAAAACAGTACTACAGTAGACCCATGCCATGAAATACTGTTTTTGTAAGGTGCTGTCGAGTCAGTTTCGACTCATAGCAAACCTGGGAACAACAGAACGAAACACTGTCCGGTCTAGACCATCCTCACAGTTGTTAATGCTTCAGCCCAGTACTGTTGTCACTATGCTAATCCATCTCATTGGAGTCTTCCTTTTTTTTTTGCTGACCCTACACTTTACCAAATGTGCTCTGGTAGCGTAGTGGTTACAAGTCAGAGGAAATCACCAGTGGTTCCACGGGAGAAGAATGAGGCTTTCTGCTCTTGTAAAGATTTACAGGGTCTCCATGATTTGGAACCGACTCCACGACACATAACAACAACAACAACCATGACACTTTACCAAGCATGACATCCTTCTACTGGGACTGGTCCTTTTTGATAACATGCCCAAAGTATTAGAGACAGAGTCTCACCATCCTGACTTCTAAGGAGCACTCCAGCTGTAGTTCCAACACAGAGCTGTTTGTTCTTCGGGCAGATCATGGTACCTTCAATATTCTTCTGCAAAACAACAACTCAAATGTATCAATCATTTATGGTCTTCTTTATTCACTGTCCGACTTTTACATGCATATGTTAAGTGCCTTCAAGTTGTTTCCTACTCATAGTGACCCAGTGAAGGGTTTCCTGAGACTTTAAATCTTCTTGGAGAAGAAAGCGTCATTTTTCCCCTGCAGAGAGGCTGATGGGCTTGAGCTGTGACTTTGTGGTTTTCAGTCCAATGCATAGTGTAAGGTTATTGAAAATACTGTACTTGGGTCAGATGCATCTTAGTTCTCAAATCGGTATCTTTGTTCTTGAACACCTTAAAAGGAGGTTTGCCCTTTTAAGGTGCAGCAGATTTGCCCAATGCACTACATTGTTTAATTTCTTGACTGCTGCTTTCCTGAGTGTTGATAGTGGATCCAAGCAAAATGACAACTTCATCTTTTCTCCATTTATCAAGATATTATTTATTGGTCCGTTGGTGAGGATTTTTGTTTTTATATTGAGGTGCATCCCATATCAACAAATATTTTAAGTCTTTCTGCAATTGAGGCTGTATTTTCTGTATATCGCAGATTGTTAATGAGTCTTACTCCAATCCTAATGCCACCTTCTTTTTCATAAAAAATTATTTGTTCAGCATATAGATTGGGTAAGTTTAGTGACAGAATACAACACTGATATACAACTTTCCTGATTTTAATTCATTCAGTATCCCCTTGTTCTGTTCTAACAGTTGCCTGTTGGTCTGTCATGAGCATAAATAAATGTTCTGGAATATCCAGTTTTATCCATAGCTTGTCATTGTCCACACGATCTAAAACCTTTGCTTTCAGCCAATATCCATCTTATGTCAACAATGATATCCCTAGTTCCATGTCCTTCTGAATCCATCTTGAATTTCTGACAGTTCTTTGTCCATGTACTGTAGCAGATGTTTTTAATTATCTTCAGCAACGTTTTACTTGGATGTGATAGTAACTAGTTCTTTCATATACAAATTTTGCTGGGTCACCTCTTTTTGGAATTGGCACAAATAATGTGTCTCTTCCAATCAGTTGTGAAGGTAGGTGTCTTGCAAATTTCTTGACATAGGTGAGTGAGAGATTTGTAGTCCATCAGTTCCTGGATCCTTGATTTTCGACAATGCCTTCAGTGCTGCCTGCATGGACTTCTTCCTTCAGTACTCTCAATCAGTAATTCATCACATGCTACTTCTTGAAATAGTTGAACATTGACCTTTTCTTTTTGGTACAGTGTGTACTCCCTTCATCTTCTTTTGACGTTTTCTGCATCACTCAAATAGTGCCCATAGAATCATTCAATATTGCAACCCGAGGCTTGAATTTTTTCTTCAATTATTTTAGCTTGAGAAATGCTGAGCTTGTTTTCTAACTCCAGGTCTTTGTATATTTTATTATGATGCTTTGCTTTGTCTTCTTCTAACATTGCCCTTTGCTATTTTCTGTTTAGCTGTGTGACTTCTCACTTCTTCCATTCTCTTTAGCATTTCTAGGCTGGAGGGCAAATTTCAGCTTCTCTTCTGATATCTATATTGGTCTTTTTTTTTTCTTTCCTGCCTTTCTGATGACCTTTTTGCTTTTGTCCTGTATGATGTTGTTTGTGTCATCCCACACCATGAGTGTTCCTGCTTGTATTGTAAACACCAGTGGTATAGCTTCACCATCACAGCAACACACAAGCAACCCCAGTATTACACACTGGCAAGTGACTGGTGGTATTTCAATGGAAAAATTATTCAGCTAGAATAAAAGGAATAAAATATTGAAACATACTGCAACAGGAATGAACCTTGAAAACATTATGCTAAGTGAAAGACACCATAAAAACGTTTCCTGAGTATGCAAATCTGTTTATACAAAAAGCAGATGATTGGTTGCCAGGGACCGTGGGGAGGGAGAAATGGAGAGTGATTGCTTAATGGGAACAAGATTTCCATTTGGTGACCTAGATGGTCTTGATGATTGTACATACTGTGAATGTATTTAATGCCACTGAGTTGTGCACAGTATGATCATGCTGCTGTGCTAAGTTTTGTGCTCTGTGTGCTTTAGTGCTTTAATCGTAGTTGTTGTTAAGTGCTGTCGAGTCGTTTCTGACCTATAGCAACCCTGTATAGGGTTTCCAAGGAGCCGCTAGTGAACTTGAACCCCCCAACCTTGTGGTTCAAATGATTTTGCAGTCCAATGCATTTGCCCATAGCACTACACCAGGACTCCATTAAAGGTAGTTGTTGAGTGCCAGTGAGTTGGTTCCGACCCATAGCGACCCTGTATAGGGTTTCCAAGGAGCAGCTGGTGAGTTTGAACCACTGACCTTGCAGTTCAAATGACTGATGCATTATCATTTGTACCACCAAGGAATCTAAATGCTCAATAATTGCTATCCTTTGCTATTCTCATTGGTCATCATTGTGTTTGATACTACTTAGTTGAAAAGAAACAGAAATTCTGCCTACCTATCCTTTTCTGTCAGGGACTAATGTTCAGTTTCTGAGAGTATTGTTGTTAGGTGTCGTCAAGCTGAATCTGGCTCATAGTAACTCTGTGTCCAATAGAAGGAAAACAAGCACCACCGAGTCCTACAGCAGCTCCACAGGTGCTGATGTGTTTGAGCACATTGTTCCATCCATTGTGCCAATCCATGCTATTGAGGTGCTTCCTCTTTTTTTGCGGACCCTCTACTCTCCTAGATCTGAGTAAGATAGAAACGTATTGAAAGCAGAGAGCTAACATATCATGTTAATTACTGATAAAGTCCAGGTTGGTAGAGGTAGCTTAGAGTAAAGCCTGAGTGGGATTGTTAACCGAATCATGAAATGAGACATAATTATCAGCATTCACTGGTCAGGTGGGAAACCTGATATGGAAGAGCAGAAAGAAAGTCAGTCTCCATAGGCTTGTTCCCAACAGAAAAAGGGTGGTTTTAGTTAAGCACATCCAGTTATTTCCCTAAATTTTACCAGTCAGATTCTTCACTCTACCTCTGCTGAGGCTGAGTAAAAGGTAGAGAAGAGGCCAGGCATGTGCTTAATGAGAAAATTCCTCCTGGAGGAGTGGAAGGCAAGTCTTCTCACAGACAAATATGCCGTCAGTCTCCCTCCCCACCTCCTGCCTTCTTCAGTCTTTTCTAACTAGTGGTCACAGTCCTCAGATCTGTTCCTGGGTTATTTCTTCTCATTCCTTTAAAGCACAATTTATCCTTTATAGTAGTATCTATTATTGTGAACACATCTTTATGTCTTTAATATTTCCATAAGCCCTTCCAACACTCTTTTCTGTAATTGAAACTTGACTTTACCCTTTAATTACCCACTTGGCTTGGAACTCTGTAATAAAGGCTAATTTCCCCATTTTCCTCACCATATTCCAATGGTGGGCATATTTGGAATTTTTAACAACTGTTGTGGACACCAGCCAATCACAGTGTTAGCCGTAACATTCCAGTAAGGCTCCCACAGACACACTGACTCAACAGGTGCCTGCCACACAGGTATAGGGGATTTGGCTGCCCCGCTGTTGCTTGTTGCTACATCTTAAGCATTACTTCGCCATCTCTCAGCGTCTTCTTCTTAGACATTAATACACCCGATCTGTCCTATCACGAGCTTACTTATTCCTGTTTCCTTTGGTCTGTATGACACAGTCTCCATCTCTTTGTAATCTTGACGTCAATACCCGTATTGATATGTTCTACGTTTGTATTTCCAAGTTTCTTTTACATTATGAGTATCTAAGACCATTGTTGTTAAGAGCTTTTGAGTCAGTTCCAACTCATAGCAACCCTGTATAGCAGGGGTGGAAACCAGAACATCACTTGCAGGCCATACAAAATTACAACTTAAAAATTAGTCTGAAGTCACATGTCTTTGAATAACACAGCACCTTCTTTTATAATAAGATATGTAGCCAAAATATCCTCTGAGTATACAAAGGGCTGCAAAAACTTTGTAGAAATATTCCATTATTTTTTCATTCCATTTTCCTACAAACCTTTTGAAGTCCCCTTGTAAAACATGCTCCTTTTCTTCTTGGTTGGATTTCATTCAATACATGAGATATCTTATTTTTTAAAAAAAGTTAGTCTGCTCTATTTGGTCAGACATTTCATGGAGGAGTCCTGGTGGTGTTGCAGGCTAATGCACTGGACTGCAAAGTCCGTTTGAATTGCAAAGTCTGCAGGTCAAGCTCACCAGCCACACCTCGGAAACCCAATACAGGGTCACTACGAGTCAGAACTGACTTGATACCACTTAAAAACAATAATGTGATTGAGTCGGAACTGTCTCGACAGCACTTAACAACCACAATGTGATAACTAGAACTGCAGTTGCCTTGGCAGTGACAGACCAAACGATGTATACGGCCCATGGGTCAGACATTCCCTACCCTACTGTATAGGGTTTCTGAGAAGCGACTGGTGAGTTTGAACTGCTGATGTAGCGAATTCAAACTTTGTAGCCCAGTGCTTATGCTACAGCACCACACCAGTACTCCATCTAAGCCCATAGACCTGGTCATACCCTCGTTCAAGTCCCTCTTCCACTTGAACTTGCTCTATCTACTGTCCCAGTCTCTAATGCTTGAATATAATATCCTTCTTGCCCTCTGTTTTTCATCCTCTAGAAGACATACTTTATTTGATCACGTTTCACCTGGCCAGGTGTATGTGAACATGATTAGTTTTACCATGTTAGCCAGAGAAGAGTGTTGTATCAAATCAGAATCATTTACCCCATCATCCTTAATACAGGTCTTCTCACGTAAACTTTGGACCTTATCCAGAGATGCCGTCCTTCGGTAGTCTATTATATGTCAGAGCCAGCTTGTTGCTAGAGAAGGACATCATGTTTGGTAGAGAGCCATTGAAAGTCGAACAACTCTTGAAGAGATGGATTCACCAAATAGCCACAACGATGAGCTCGAACATCCAATCATGAAGATGGCCCAGAACTGGACAGTGTTTTGTTCTGTTCTACATAAGGTTGGAGCTAATGTGATGACAGCTAACAGGAACAACCATTTTTATATAACTAACCTACAATATTCCAAGTATGTACCTTAAAAAGCTGCGCATCCTCCAGTATTTTCCAGCTGTGGCATTCTGAGATATCTCCTTCTTCTAAACATGCTCATTTCCTTCCAGATCTTTAGTAACTCAAACTTTCTGTTTTCAGAATTCATGAACCCCTTTTACACAGCTTGTTTGTTGTTGTTACGTGCCATCAAGTTACTTCTGACTCCTAGTGACCCTGCTGTACACAGCTTAGAGTCCATTATAAACCATTTCATTAAGGTCAGGACCCTCTGGTCCTGCCCCTCGAGCTTCCTCTGTCTTCTTTCCCAATCTCTGAGCTCTGACACTCAGTGTGTATGTGTAGGGGTGTATGGGTGTGTGGGTGTGTGGGTGTGTGGGTAGTATAGCACCCTTTCTGCCTTTTCCTTTTATCCTGGGCTCTCTACTACTGCTCTAGAAAGTTATGAAACAAAGTATTTTTCCCCTCTATTTTGGTTCTTCTCATTTTCAATTGGCGCTGAGTTTCTGAATGGTTTTCTATCACATATATCATCTCGCCTATTTTTTAAACATTCTATTCTTTAGCCTTAAAACATTCCCCTGTCCTTCCTTCCTGGATTGCTTCATCCTTTTGTAAGAAAGAGACCATCTTATAGATGCCCCTCTGCTACTTGGAGTGTACAGTATTCATGTGGTCTGTATTTCAAAGTGTGCTTTAATTGCACTAAAGTCTGTATTATCAGGCAGGTGGTATTTGTTCTAATGTATCATCATTTTGAGAAAAGAGAATGCTTGCTAAGTATTTGATAACAGCCAATATTTATTGTTTGTTCACATACCAGGCATGGTATTAAGTGCTTGGCAGTTATTTACCTCATTTGACCATGATTTGGTCATTGGAACAAGGTAATGAGCTCAATGCCTTGGGTTAATGTCTTCAGCATTAAAATATTTTCAGATGATCTTCAGTAAGCTCTTTAAATACTGAAATCCAATGTACCATGCATTCTTTTGCAGTCTAAAAAAATGTACATGTAATTATATATTTCAGTAAGATCATTGTAGGAGAAGATAGCTAATAATTTAAAACTTTACTTGAAAGACAGGCTCATAGGAAAATCGATACTTAATACTTCTGGAAAAAAATGAATTGTAATATAATTTGTTCAGTATTGTGAATAACATGGCTAGAATTTTTACATTAAATGTGTTTAATTTAAGATTGTATTAATTAAATGCCCACTTATCAGCTTAATGAAGTTTAATAGAGATCTTTCTTAACATATGGTTTCAAAGGACAGTGAAATTGTCAGATCTAATAAAAACCCAGTTCAAAGATAAAATTCTATCTTCTCTTCTTTTTATGAGCCTCTTAAACTTTCAGGGCACTTTTTAGCAAGCCCTTAGAAAAGATTAACCTTTAACATCATCATTTACATCTAATGTTATCACATTTTACAATGTCATTGACACTACTTTAACTGTGTGGCACTGTGGGATAAAGCACTGGACACAAAGTCAGTTTGAACCACAAGGTTGGTGGTTCAAACTCACCAGATGCTCCTTGGAAATCCTATACAGGGTCACTATGAATTGGAACAGACTTGAAGGCACTTAACAACAACACCATCAGCAAACGGATTTTGCTGGTTATATTGTAAAGCTACTAAAATTTCCTTTACCCAACTCCAGTAGCGAATTCTGCCATTTCCCTCATCCTGTTTGCAGTGTTTCCTATTAGAACTTTGTATGATGACTCAAATGGTCTCTGTGTTCACTGTTGAATATAACAGCCACTAGCCAAATGAGTCCTGGTGTGGCACTGTGGGTTAATGCGCCAGACTGCAGAGCCATTTGTACTGCAAGGTCAGTGGTTCAAGCTCACCAGCTGCTCCTTGGAAAACCCTATACGGGGTCACTATGGGTCGGAACTGACTCGAGGGCACTTCACAACAACAACAACAGCCAAATGAGGTTATTGAGCATTCCAAATGTGGCTACTGTGACTTGTTGAACTGAATTTAAAGTTTGAAATATGCCACTTCATTTAAATGTAAATGTAGATAGTTACATGTTGTTGGTGGCTATTTTGGAAATTCTTTTAAAAAAGTCTGGAGTCAGTCAGCTTCTGCTGTAGTCGTATGCCGTCAAGTCAGTTCCTGTTCATAACAATCCTATTGTTGTTGTGGTTATGTGCCGTGGAGTCAGTTCCGACGCACAGCGACCCTGTACAGGGTTTCCGAGGCTGGAAATCTTTACGGGAGCAGAAAGCCTCATCTTTCTCCCGCGGAACAGCTGGTAGTTTTGAACTGCTGACCTTTAGGTTCGTAACCACTACGCTACCAGACAATCCTATAGGAGTGAGTAAAACTGCTCCAGTGGGTCTCCTAGGCTATGATCCCTGGTGACACTGTAGGATAAGCACTGGGCTGCTAGCCACAAGGTCAGCAGTTCAAACTCACCCATTGCTCTGTGGGGGAAATGAGGCTTTCTGCTTCTGTAAGTATTTATAGCCTTAGAAACCCTACACAGTGTCACTGTGAGTCAGAATCAACTCGATGGCAGTCTTTATGGGAGCAGAGTGTGAAGTCTTCCTAGTCCTTTATACACGAGTCAGTTATGACTCATAGTGACCCTATATACGGTTAGCGAGGCTGTAAAGCTTTACAGGAGCAAAAGGCTCATCTTTCTCCTTCAAAGCAGCTACTAGGTGTTAACTGCCCAGTTTGTGATTAGCAGTCCAGTGCTTATTCTACAATACCACCAGGGTTCCTTTCTGAGTCTTTTGTTGTTGCTGTTAGGTGCCATCAAGTAGGTTCTGACTCAAAGCGACCTGTGTACAGCAGAGTGAAACACTGTCTGGTCCTGATCATTCTCACAATTGTCGTTATGCTGGAGCGCACTGCTGCTGCAATTGTGCCAATTCATCTTTTTTGGGATCTTTCACTCCTTCACTGAACCTCCACTTTACCAAGCATAATGTCCGTCTCTAGGGACTGGTCTCTGCTGATAATATGTCTAAATTATGAGAGATGAAGTCTGGCCATCCTGGCTTCTAAGGAGCACGCTGGCTGCACTTTCTTCCAACATAGATTTCTTTGTTCTTTTGGTAGTCCATGATACTCTCAATATTCTCCTCCAACACCATAACTCAAATGCATCAATTCTTCTAAGGTCTTCTTTATTCATTGTCCAACTTAGACATGCATATGAGGTTATTGAAAATGCCATGGCTTGAATCAGGCACACCTTAGTCCTTAAACTGACATGTTTGCTCTTCAATACTTTAAAGAGGTCTTGTGCAGCAGATTTGCCTAATGCAATAATACGTCATTTGCTTTCTTATCTGCTGCTTCCATGAGTGTTCATGATTCTTTTCTCCATTTATCTTGTTGTTATTTATTTGTCCAGTGGTGAGGATTTTTGTTTTCTTTACATTGAGATGCAAACCTTACCAAAGATTGTGGTCTTTGATCTTCATTAGTAAGTATTTTAAGTCTTCTTTGCTTTCAGCAAGCAAAGTTGTATCATCTGCATATTGCACATTGTTAGTGAGTCTTCCTCTAACTACGGTGCCATGCTTTTCTTCAGCTTCTCGAGTTATTTGCTCAACATACAAATTGAGTAAGTCTGGACCTTCAATAGTTCCTGATGAAATCCTTTGGTATTGGTGGTGGTGATTATGTGCCGTGGAGTCGATTCTGACTCATAGCTACTCTGTATAGGGTTTCCGAGTCTGTAAATCTCTATGGCAATAGAAAGCCACCTCTTTCACTCACAGATCGGCTGGTAGTTTTGAACTGCTGACCTTGAGGTTAGCAGCTTGAGTTGTAAGCACTACGATACCAGAGCTCCTTAATTAAGCTTTTTGTTGTTGTTAAGTGCTGTCCAGTGTGTTCTGACTTATGACAACATTGCATAGGGTTTCCGAGGAGTGGCTGGTGAAATTGACCCAACAACCTTGCAGTTCAAACCGACCTTGCAGTCCAGTGCATTAACCCGCAGTGCCACAGGTCTGCATTCCCTTTCTGGGAGGAAGAAATCAGTTCCTTTTAATACTATCCATTATTTTCGTACTATTAATGTATTTGCTTTCATTATGACACAATTTATAATCTGTGGGTTTTAGTATAACCCAAAGTGGAACTATACTCTTAGAATAATAGTACATTGGATTTTGATCCTGTGCTGTCCTTGTGCAGGGGAATGGTAAATAGAACTGTTGTTTCATTTACTCCATTCCATGATGACCCCATATTCCATGATGACCCCATGTGCTCTGAGTAAAACTGTGCTTTCTAGGGTTTTCAGTGACTGATCTTTTGGAAATAGATAGCCAGATTTTTCTACCCAGGTGCCTCTGGTAGACTCTAACTTTCAACCATGTGGTTCGCATATTTTGCCTCACTTAATTTGAATTATTATATTGTTTGGTAGATATACTTTCCAAATACATCATTGGTGATCTTGATAGGTGCTGTTAAGTGTATGTGACCTGGGTACAACACAATGAATCACTGCTCAGTCCTGCACCATGCTTACAATTGCTGCTGGGCTTCAGGTCATGGTTGCAGCCACTGGCCCAGTCCATCTCATCGAGAGTCTTCTGTTATGTTCCTGTGGGTTTTCGGTGTCATTGAGTTGGTTCCAATTTATAGCAACCCTGTATAGGGTTTCTGAAAGCAGCTGGTAGGTTTGAACTGCGGAGTTTGTGGTTATCAGTGCAGTATTTATCCTACAGAACCACACCAGAGTTCTATTTCATTCTAACCCTCTATTTTTCCAAGCATGGTGTCCTTTTCTGCAATAACATGTCTCCAAGGAATATCTGGATGGTTTCCTTTGACCTCCCTAAATGCTGCCCACAAGGGAAACAATGTAGTAGAAAGAGCGTGAACTTGGATCAGGTTCCACATTTTCACTGTGGCATCCTGATCCAGTTTCTTCCTTTTCTGAGCCATGGTTACTTCATAGAGTTGTTGTCAGGCTTCTTTGGGTTTACTTGTCTGTCTACGAACTTGATGCTGGTACTGTTGGCATCATATGCTTCTATCTCTGCAACAGTCCAGTGCCTGATATCAGAGTGGGTGCTTCATGAGTGTTTCTCTGTATTGAATAAATGGGAAATGTATTTTATTTTAGAGAATGCTCTCCCCTCCTCATTCACTTCATTTTTTTTTTTTTTTTGCTTTTTCATATCTATACACTAAGAGAGGAGTGTGGTGGCTCCATCAGACAAGCACTGTACTGTGAACTACTAGGCTGATGGTTTGAGCCCACCACCTGCTCCGTGGGAGAAAGGTTAGGCTTTCTGCTCCTGCAAAGATTTACAGCCTTGGAAACCCTATATGGGGCATTATGAGTGAGTTACCTACTCCTGGTGTGGCACTGTAGGATAAGCATTGGACTGGTAACCACAGATCAGTGGTTCAAACATACCAGCTGCTCTTTGGAAACACTATACAGGTTCGCTATGAATTGGAGCTGACTCGATAGCACATCACAACACTACCAAGAGAAGCAATAATAGCTAGTGTGAGGACATATTTTTCCTGATAGGTTTAAGGCTCTTGGTGACTTAAAGCAGATACTGACAAATAGTTTCCTTCATAGTTCATTTTCTACTATGTTCTAAGTGTGGAACTACCATTTTTATGAGCTTTCCAACATGTTGTTGTATTCCTTTTTTTTTTTTTTACTGACCATGTAAGAAAATGTTTTTTTTGATTTTGTTGTTGTTGTTAAGTGCCGTCGAGTCAGTTCCGACCCACAGCAACCCTGAATAGGATTTTCAAAGAGCAGCTAGTGAATTTTTGTTGCGAAGTGCCATCAAATCAGTTTCTACTCATAGCAACCCTGTATAATGTTTCCAAGGAGCAGCTGGTGGGTTTGAACTGCCAGCCTTTTGGTTAGCAGTTCAGTGCTTATCTTACAACACCACATCAGAACTCGAAAGAAAATGTTGGAGAGTTATAAAATAAATGATTCCATCTAAAAGGGGTGACTTGTATAAAGCATATTCTGTAGTAAACACCATCCTAGGTTTATAAATCCATTCAATGAAATTATGACTTTGTACCTGTGAAGCGTCTAAAAAATGAACTGAAACAGTTGAGGAGTTAAGATAATAAATTACATTGATCTGAATCCCCCAGGAGTTAGATAAATAGATGTTTTAAATGAAGATTCTAAAAATGTGACTGGTGATTATTTATATGGCTTAGAGGGAATTTTAAGGTTTACAATGTTGGTAGTAAAATTGAGAAAGTACAAGTACACAAAGTACAAATTTCAGGTTTCTTCTTATAAAGCATTCAACTCGTTGCCCAAGAAAGTGCTTTCATCTTGCAAGATGAAAGAATCTAGTTGAAAGTGGAACTCTGAAGGCTACTGTGGATGCCTGCGTTTATCCAGGCATATGGTTGTAATCCACTGAATTTATAGTAATAATGTATTGGAGAATAACCAGAAAGATCTGCTAGGCAAATTTCTGCCACATCAGCTTGCTTTTTGTTACAAGAAAAGAAAGACTAGGGGAACACATACACCAATGTAACTTTTTAATTTAAAAGTCACTTTAGCATCCCTTTTTTAAAAAAGAACAACAATGCTCTCATCTGTGTAGATAGTGTGTAAAATGCTGGCTTCTTCAAGAGGCGTAGACTTTGTATACCTTAAGCTGAAATGATCAGTTTCATTATTTCTGCACAGTCAAAAGAGTTAATTGCATTGAAGTAAATATTTGCATGCTCTTCAATACAAAAAGTATGTGTGGCTGGATTTCAAATAATATAAAGTACGGTTCATTTATTGATTAAAAAACTGAACTAACGACACCAAAGAAACAATAGCCAATAATCAGAAACACAAGGTCAAGGTGTGTGTATACGTGTTTTGCATACAGAGACACCCAGGCACTTCTTGCTTAAGAACCTTTGATGTCTAGCTGCCATTTTGTTTTGCATTTGAACATATTGGAAAGAGCTTGCAACCGTTCAGCCAAATATATGTGTTCAAAATGATTTGTAATTGTAGAATAGAGAGAATTTTTAGTTAGTATCACTGAAATTATTTCATTCTACTCTGTGACAAGTGAAATTATTGTTTATCAGAGAAAGGTAATTGCATAGTTGGCCTAAAATCAATCACTGTGAACACAGCAAAGCTGGAGCTCCAGCAGAATCAGGACCTTGTTAAACCAGTATTTTATAAAGAGAGGTCAATCAGCTCACCTAGGGGGCCAACCAACCCTATCATAAATGCAAGTGAATAACATGGATTCTTTAATCATTCAATTCTCAGAGAATTAGAAAATGCTTTGAACTTTCTGTATTTAGTTTTTTTCTTATTATTGTGTACCTCACTCTTTTGAATTAAACATAGAAATTTAGTGTTTGAATGTTTTTAGTGCTGTTGAGTTGGCTTCTCACAGCAACCTGTATAGGATTTCTGAGGAGTGGATGATGAGTTTGAAATGCCAGCCTTGCTGTTAGCAGTCCTGTGCTTATACTACAGTGCTACCCCAGGTAGTTTGTTTTATACTGGGTGGCTCAAACACAACAACTGTGAGGATTGCGCAGTCTCAGGTAGTATTTAATTCTGTTGTATAAAAGGTCACAAGGAGTGGTAGCTGAGCTAATGGCACCCAATAACAACACAGTAGTAAATCTGCAAATCGACTGCAGAATAATTGGACTTTTGTATGTGACTGTAAATCCCAGTTAATGATATTCTTAGGATAAGCATTCCACCTCAAGGTTGGTTTGAATTGCAACGTTGGGAAACCCTACATGGGGTCGCTATGTGTTGGAAGCGACTCAATGGCACTTTAACAACAACAACAACATTTCTATTTTAACACAAATATTGAGTGATAGATTATAGTTATGTTATGAATTAGAGTTGAAGAGATTTATGTTGTTATTGTTAATTGCTCATCTTAACTATAGTAGAGTTAGCACATTAAGACAAAGGCTCAGGTACGTGGGTGCTCACACAGGAAATTGCTGATACGTTAGAGAAACAGTAATAATAGCTTTGCCTGGTTGGGTAAACCATAGTCCCATATTTTCAGTAAGGGTGCAGGTTTGTAGAGGCAGAATTCATGGTATCAGACGATATGAAACACGGGGAACAGAGGTTTCTTGGACCTTCGGTTACCCCAAATGAGTCATACACATGAGGTTTATACGTATAATGGCCATGATATAATGGAAAATTGTACATGCAAGTTTCAGCAGTGTATGCATAGTGTATTGTTGTTGTTGAGTGCTGTGGAGTTGGTTTCAACTTATAGGGACCCTGTTTATTGGTTTTCAAGAGGAGCTGGTGAGTTTGAGCTACTGTCCTTGTGGTTCAAACCAACCTTGTGGTCTGTGATTTTTTCCCACAGTGGCATACCAGGACTCCATGCATAGTATATATACATATCTAAATATAATTTTTCTCATTTTATTTGTATGCATGGAAATTAGAGCCAAGTCTTTACTCTTTGGAAGTGGTTGTGTAATAGGACTTATGTTTTTATCTACCAGCCTTGTTCCTCCAAATCTTAAAGGTCATGAACAATCAAGGTAATTCCCATCACCAGAGTGAGCAATTAAATCCACATTCACTGTGGGCCCAATGGACTGCAGGGTTGAGTCAAGACCAATTCCTGGACTCTCGAATTGTTAGTGTCTGATCCATCTTAACCCATCCAACCCATGGAGAGGATTGAAATTGGATCATTGGATTTTCTACAGAGCTGTAAGAAGAGCCACTAGCAAATTTGTGGTTTTATTTAAATTTCTATCCTCAAGAACTTTTGCTTTTATTGGAAACTTAATCCCATAAAAATGTATTTAAGTTTTCTTCTTTAATTATTAAGTTCATAATTTAAGAATCATAGAAATACTTTTCTGTGCTAAAAACTAGAAAGTGTTCACCGTAACATCAAGGTATAAAGTACTATAATCACTGATTTATCCCAAATATTATTTGATCACAAAAACTATTTGTCACTAGACATTAATCAACCTTAATCCAAATAGTATTCTGTTCTAGCAATGCCTTATTATTTTCTAATATTTTGGGATAAATATTGGTGCTTTGTTTTTACTAATTTGTTTGTTTATAGAGAAAGACCCTTGTAAATGTTCAAATAGTACAAAAATGTATACAAATTATGTTCGCTGAACTTTCTGTGGTAACCAAATCTGATATGGACCTTTCTAGGTATTTGCATGCAATTTTCGTTTTCCTTCTTTCTTTCTATCCCTCCATGTATGAAGTGACTTCAAACAGTTTGTGGAAAATATAGTTAAAAGAGAATGGAATTTTCCCATAAACTTTACCAAGCCCCTTCGTATATTGAAAAAATGAGAAAAATATACTAAGATGTGCATAGATACTATACATAAGCTACTAAAACCTGCTTTTAGAAGTTTATATCATTCTTGAAAATCTCAGATATATATGCCTTTGTGGTGTGTGTGGATGTATGTTTTAAATTTTGATATATAATTGATAATATGTTCTCTCATTATTATAGCTTATTTGAAGTATCTTTTTCTCATTAAAAATATATTTTTTTAACAAGAGTCAACATCTTTATTGGAAATGATCATTAGTTGGCTATACAAAAATACTGGTATGGTGCTGTAGGATAAGCACTGGACTATTAACTGCAAGGTCGATGGTTCAAGCCCACCAGACACTCCTTGGAAATCTCATACAAGGTCAATGTGAGTTGGAACCTACTGGAAGGCACTTACTAACAATAACAACATAAGAATAGTAGACTGAAGAAAGCAACTTTGTGAATGCGATTCAAATTTCTTCTAACTAGGATTTGTATTTTCTCTCAACAGGGCCCATTTGGAGGCCAGTGCTGAAAAGTGGAACAGGCTGCTGACATCTTTAGAAGAACTGATCAAATGGCTGAGTATGAAAGATGAAGAGCTTAAGAAACAAATGCCCATTGCAGGGGATGTTCCAGCCTTACAGCTTCAGTATGATCATTGCAAAGTAAGTTGATCACATCATTTTTTTTTTTTTTTTGCTTCCTTAATTTTGATTTTGGTGAAACAAATACTCTGAAATTAAGATTCTAAGTAAATATCTAAGGTCATCCAGTTACTACAAAGCTCTGTTTTTTTCCTTCTGCTCTTAGTTGTACTTAGAAACTTGATTTAAATTACATATATTGCTTCTTTAAAAAAAAAAAAAAAAA
>NW_006408531.1:1385846-1430238 GCF_000296735.1 Chrysochloris asiatica | reverse complement strand
GTTGTTAAGTGCCGTCAAGTTGGTTCCGACACATAGTGACCCTGACTAGGGTTTCCAAGGAGTTGCTGGTGGGAAACTAATTTAGTATTAGAGTGAATGAATAGGAGACTCCAGTGGGACTACAGAATTATTAGAATAGGAATAAAGATTGAGGGAGTTGAAAAGAAAACAGTTGGTGGTCAGAGAAGGGATGCTACAGATGGAGTTTTTAGAGGGGTGTATAAATTATTAACCATGTTCCTTCTCTAGGATAGAGTAGGTTGAGGAACTGAGAGGCCAGGGTGGTGGATGGATCATCTACATGAATAAAGGAATGACTATGGAGAGTGACTCTAAAGAATAAACACTGAACTGGGGCTTACAAGATTGGTGGTTTGAGTCCACCTGCCATTTTTAGGGAGCAAAAGTAGACTTCTGGCTTCTGCAAAGATAACAATGCTATGAACCCTCATGTAGGATCAGCACAGGACTGTGGAGCACAAGGTCACTGGCTCAAACCTATGAGTTACTCCTTAGAAACCCTGTGCAGGGCCACTATGAGTTGGAAACCACTTGATGGCACTTAACAACAACAACAAAACCCTATACAGGGTCACTGTGAGTCTGAACTGACTCGATGGCACTTAACAATGGACAGGAAAGAGCTCAAGATGTCAAGATGATGATTTTGGGGAGGAATTATGGTGGTTTAATTTGGGATTCTAACATAAAAATCATGTTCTCATGTCCATTTTATCTTTTGAGTCTCATGACTACTCCAAATACCCTTGGCTGAGGGTGAAAGAAAGGAATAGTCTTACACTGGATACAACCTTGCTTTCTAGATGGTGACTTTTTGAGACCATATCTTAAGTTTTTTGATACCTGGTTCAGTACTTTTTTTCAGGTAGCTATTACTTTTTGTATGACAACTGCCATCACTTAGCATGCTTTGCATGATCCAAAATACTGTTGAGGAGTTGTCTTCATCAGTAAGTGGGTGACACTAGCAGGCTCCATTTAACAGTTTGTAATCATTTAGCTTTGCTATGATATTGAATAGGTTTCAGCAGAGCTTCCAGACTAAAAAACAGGAAGAAAAATCCCATGGTCTGATTTTGAAAATCAGCTAGTGAAAACCCTATGGTTCACAGTGTTTCTTTTTGCAAGTTACACTATAGGATAACTACACAGGTGGCAGTTCAAACACATCAACTCTATACTGTATCCTTTTGAATAGGAACCGACTTGACAGCCCATAGCAACAACAGTAAAAGGAATGACTCAGGGCAGGGCAACAGTTTGTTTTAATGTACCTGTAGTCACCAGTGAATCTAGGGCTAATCGGCTAGGCGCTGGACTGCTAACCGCAAGGTTGTTAGTTCAACCTACTAGCCGTTACTTGGAAACCCAATGCAGAGTCTCTTTCAGTCACAACTTAACAATAGCACCAACATAACAAAGGGTTTTACCTTTGTGATTAGGTGTCTCCAATGTGCGTTCTCATTGTAGTTAAGTGCTGTTGTGTGGGTTGTGATTCATAGCAACCCTGTATAGGATTTCCAAGGAGTGGCTTTTGGGTTTGAGCTACCAACCTTGCTGTGAACAGTCAAGTTAGCAAGCTAACAGATCAGTTACATAGGAGTCCTGGTGGGGTGCTGTAGCTTAAGCACTGGACTGCTAGCCCCAAGGTCAGGGGTTCAAACCAACCATCTGCTCCTTTGAAACCCTCTTCAGGGTCGCTATGAGTCGGAACCAGCTCAAAGGCACTTAATAACAACAACTGATATATTTAGGAGTTAGGAGTCCTTAAGTGCTACAAATGCTTAATACATTTGACTGCTACCAAAATGTTTGGGTGTCTGACTCCATTCAGAAGCACTTTGCAAGAAAGGTCTGACAATCTACTTTGAAAAAATAAGCCATTGAAATTCCTACAGATCACAGTTCTACTCTGACACACATGGCACCACTATGAATTGAATCAACTGGTAACCAACCTGTTATACATTAGCTGAGTATGTTAATTCACAGAATTTATAGGAAAAGAAATAACCAGTTATCTATTTTCCTGTATAGCACAATTCAGTGCAGAAAAAGCATGCTTGATTTTGGGTGAGCATTCTCAATAGGTCACTGCTGACGCATCAGTTTTGGTGATTCTGTGGGTCTGTCTAGAGTGGCCATCACATATTCATAAGTTTATTAATTGGCATCACATCTGACTTTGCCCATATGAATTATACAGGATGAAGAAAAACTCAAGGGAAGAAATAAAAGCTTAAAGCATGATTTTTTCCATATTTCCTTTTTAGGTTGGAACATTTGCTATTACTTTGTGTGTAAAAGCTCAAAAATAATAGTTATCATGAGTTCTTTATTGTATGTGCGCTGTTGTTGTTTTTAAGTGCCATTGTGTCAGTTCCCACCCATAGCAACTCTATATAGGGTTTCCAAGAAGTGACTGGTGAGCTTGAACTGCTGACCTTGTGGTCCAAACTGACTTTGCAATGCAGCACATTAATCCACAGCAACAACACTAGGTGTGCACACTAGTAGATCAATAATATAGTCAAGGGGCTGTAAATTATGTATGATTATAGGGTAATTATAGGGGGACAACATTGCGAAGTATGAGTATTCCAGAACACTTAATTGTGCTCATGAGGAATGTGTATGTGGACCAAGAGGCAGTTGTTTAAACAGAACATGGGAACACTGAATGGTTTAAAATTAAGAAAGGTGTGCGACAAGGTTATATTCTTTCGCCATACTTATTCAGCCTGTATGCTGAGCAAATAACCCGAAAAGCTGGGTTCTATGAAGAAAAACGTGGCATCAGGATTGGAGGAAGACTCATTAACAACCTGCAATATGCAGATGATACAACCTTGCTTGCTGAAAGTGAAGACGACTTAAAATACTGATGAAGATCAAAGAACACAACCTTTTGTATGGATTGCATCTCAATGTCAAGGAAACAAAAATACCACTGGACCAATAAACAACATTCTTATCAATGGAGAAAAGATTGAAGTTGTCAAGGACTTAATTCTTCTTGGATCAACTATCAACACTCACGGAAGCAGCAGTCAAGAAATCAAATAACGTATTGCATTAGGCAAATCTGCTGCACAAGACCTTTTTAAAGTGTTGAAGAGCAAAGATGTCAGCATAAGGACTAAGGTGCGCCTGACCCAAGCCATGGTATTTTCAATAACCTCATATGCATGTGAAAGCTGGGCAGTGAATAAGGAAGACTGTAGAAGAATTGATGCTTTTGAGTTACAGTGCTGGAGAAGAATATTGAAAGTGCCATGGACTGCAAAAAGAACAAACAAAACTGTGTTGGAAGAAGTGTAGACAGAGTGCTCCTTGGAGGCCAGGATGGTCAAACTTCATCTCTCATACTTCAGATATATTGTTAGGAGGGACCAGTCACTGGAGAGGGATATAATGTTTGGTAAAGTTGAAGGTCAGAGAAAAAGAGGAAGATCTCTAGAGAGATGGATTTGCCAAGTGGCAGCATCAATGGACTCCAGCGTGGCAACAGTTGTGAGGTTGGCCCAGGACTGGTCAGTGTTTCATTCTGTTGTGCATAGTGTCACTATGAGTCGTACTGACTCGATGGTACCTAACAACAGCAATAGGGGGATTCCACCACTTGTCTGTCACTTTGTCTTACTGTGGTGGCTTGTCTATTCTGTGATTCTAGAAGCCATTCCAATGGAATTTTGGATACTATCAGGGTCACCTGTGGTGAGCTCCCAGACTATTAATAAATCACTGAAAACCTTCTGAATAGCAGTGCAACACTATCAGTGCCAGAATATTGAATATTGACACATAATGAAGAATACCAGAATATTGTCAGATACAGTGCCAGAAGATGAGTCCCTCAGACTGGAAGGTACTTAAAATACAACTTGAGAAGAGCTGTCTCCTCAAAGTAGAGTTGACTGTGATGACATGAATGGAGTAAAGTTTTTGGTGATGTGGAACAACTTCATTTGCTAATGTGGAACAACTCAATTTGAGGAGAAATAGCTGTAAACATCCATTAATAGTCAGAACATGGACTGTATGAAGTATGAGTCTAGGAAAATTGGAAGTGGCCAAAATAAAATGGAACCCAAAGGCTCCAATATCCTAGGCATTATGGAGCTGATGTCAAATGGATCTTGGCTGAAAACAGAGAATACAAGAGGGATCTATGCTTTATTGACTATGAACAGGCTCCCAGTTTTGTGGATCATAACCAGCAATGGACAACATTATGGAAAATGAGTATTCCAGAAAACTTAAATTGTGCTTATAAGGAACCTGTACATAGACCAAAAGGCTGTTGTTTGAACACAACAAGGGAAGACTGAATGCTTTAAAATTAGAAAAGGTATGCGTTAGGGTTGTATTCTTTCACCATACTTATTCAACCTGAACCCTGAACAAATAAATCACAAAGCTGGATTATTTGAAGAAAAATGTGGTATCTGATTTGGAGGAAGACTCATTAACAACCTGAGATATGTAGATAATACAACCTTACTTACTGAAAGCCAAGAGGCCTTAAAATCAACGGACTTAAGATCAAAGACCACAGCCTTCAGTATGGGTTGCACCTCAGTGTAAAGAAAACAAAAATCTTTACCACTGGGCCAATAAATAACTTCAAAATAATAAGTGGAGAAAAGATTGAAGTTGTCAAAGACTTTATTTTGCTTGACTCAACCATCAGCACTAATTGAAGCAGCAGTCAAGAAATCCAACGTTGTATTGTATTAGGCAAATCTGCTGTGTAAGACCTCTTTAAAGTGTTCAAGAGCAATGATGTCTGTTGGAGAACTACAGTGTGCATAATACCCTAGCCATGGTATTTTCAGTTACTTCATATGCATGTGAAAGTTGTGCAATGAATAAGGAAGACTTTGGAATTGATGTATTTGAGTTATGGTGTTGCTGAAAAATATTTTTAAAAGTACCACAGACTGCCAAAAGAACAAACAGATCTGTGTTGTAAGAAGTACAACCAGAATGCTCCTTAGAAACCATGATGGCCAGACTTCATCTCTCATACTTCGGATATATTATCAGCAGAAATCAGTCCCTAGAGAAGGACATCATGCTTGGTAAAGTGAATAGTCAGAAAAAAGAAGAAGAGCCCCTATAATATGGATTGGCACAGTGACAGCAGCAATGGGCTCAAACTTAGCAATGATTGTGAGGTTGGTGCAGGACTGGCAGTGTTTTGTCTGGCTGTGCATGAGGCTGCTAAGAGTTGGTACTGACTCAGCAGCACCTGATAACAACAGTGAGCTGAAATGAGCTGGTATTGGCCATTTTGAATTTGACAGTCACAAGACAAATTGAAGAGGAAAGGCATTGCAGTCATCATCAGAAAGAACATTTCAAGATCTTTCTTGAAGTACAACATTGTCTGTGAAAGGATAATATCCATAAAACCTACAAGGAAGACTAGCTGTTACCACTATTATTCAAATTTAAGCACCAGCCACTAAAGCCAGTGATGAAATTTAAGAATCTACCAACTTCTTCAGTCTGAAATTGATGAAACATGCAATCAAGATCATCAGCCTTTGGAAAATGTGACCTTGGTGATAGAAAATAAGCTGGAGATCACATGATAGAATTTTGCAAGAACAGTGACTTCTTTGTAAATACCTTTTTAAACAACTTGAATACATGGGCCTCCCAGATGTCATACACAGAAATCAAATTGACTACATCTGTGAACAGGGATAGTGGTAAATCTCCATATTATTAACCAAAAGGCAGCCAGGGGCAGGCTGTACAACAGACCATTAATTGTTAATATGCAAGTTCAGGCTGAAGCTGAAGAAAATTAAAACAAGTCCACAAGAGCCAAAATATGACCTTGAACATATCCTACCTGAATTTAGCAATCCTCTCAATAACATATTTTATGAATTAAACACTAAGGACCGAAGACCAGAAGAGTTGTGGGATGACATCAAGAACATCATACAAGAAATTAAAAGGTCATTAAAAAGACAAGAAAGAAGGAAAATACCAAAAATGCATATCAGAAGAAACTCTGAAATTTGCTCTTCGGCATAGATATGCTAAAACAAATGGAAGACATACGGAGATAAAAGAGCTGAACAGAAAATTTGAAAGGGGAGCTAGGAAGACAGAGTTAAATATTATAATGAAATGTGCAAAGAATTCGGGTTAGAAAACCAAAATGTAGGAACATATTCTGTAATTCTTAAACTGAAAGAACTGAAGAAAAAAAATTCAATATTTAAGTGTTCTATGGGCAAAATATTGAATGATGCAGAAAGCATCAAAAGAAGATGAATTCAGAGTCGTTCTACAAAAAAAAAAAGGGGGGGTGCAGATATTCAACTAGTTCAAGTAACCTATGATCAAGAGTTAGTGATACTGAAAAAAGAAGTCCAAGGTACACTAAAGGCATTGGCAAAGAACAAGGCTCCAGGAATTGATTGAATACAAATTAAAATCTTAACAAACTGAGGCAACACTGGAGGCACTTGTTTATCTGTGCCAAGAAATTTTGGAAGATGTTGGGAGATGGCTACCTGGCCAACTGTTTGGAAGAAATTGTATTTGTGCCCATTCCAAGTAGAGATAACAGAAGGGAATGTGGAATTTATTGGACAATATCATTAATATTGCATGCAAGGAAAAAACAAGGGATTCAGTAGTACATTGACAGTGAGATGCCAGAGATTCAGGCTGGATTCTGAGTGGATATCATTGCTGTTAAGAAGACTTAAAATATTGGTGTAGATCAAAGACCACAGCCTTCCCTGTGAGTTGCACCATGGTGTCAAGAAAACAAAAATCCTCACAACTGGCCCAATGATAGCATCAAGATATATGGTGAAAAGATTGAAGTTAGAGACTTCATTTTGCTTGGATCAACCATCAACACTCAAGGAAGCAGCATTCAAGAAATCAAATGACTAATTGCATTAGGCAGATCTCCTGTACAAGACCTCTTTAAAACCAGAACAAAGATGTCAGTTTGAAGATTAACGTGTGCCTCACCTAAACCATAATATTTTCAATAGCTTCATTTGCACGCGAAAGTTGGGCAATGAATAAGGAAGACCTTGAAATTGATATATTTGAGTTATGGTGTCGGAGAAGCATATTGAAAGTACCATGGACTGCCAAAAGAGCAAATAGATCTGTGCTGGAACAAGTCAGCCAGAATGCTCCTTGTAAGCCAGGATGGCCAAACTTTGTGTCACATACTTGGGTCGTATTATCGGGATGGACCAGTCCATGGAGGAAGATATCATGCTTGATCAAGTGGCGGTTCAGCAAAAAAGAGGAAAACCCCTAATAAGCTCAATTTGCAAGGTGGCAGCAATTATGGGTTCTATCTGGCAACAATTGTGAGATTGGCAATGTTTCATTCTGTTATATATAAGGTCACTTGACACGGTACATACTCGTTGGCACCTACCAACAACAATGGCATTGAGTGTTGTTATTGAAGGATAAGGAAATGGAAGTCACTGAGTTGAAATGAGAACACTTATACGTAGGAGTTGACTTTGGCACTCATTAAACATGAACATGACTAGTTATCTGAGTTACCCACGCTTCAGTTTCTGCATCTATAAAATGGGGATAATAAGTAATTCCATCTGCCTACACAGAATTATTCTGAGCATCAACTGAAATAATATAAAGCATTTTAGAAAATGTGAATTGCTCTGGGGTAACATATTATTTTACTCATTTCTAAGTATTGTGTCAAAAGCAGACGTCTTTCCTGGCTGCCAAGAACATTGTTTTCTAATCTCTATAGATTATGAAAGTTAAGACTAATCACTATATATTACTACAACTAGGGTTCTTTTTAAAGAAATGTGATAGCTACCTGCATTTACTTACTTTCCTTCCTGAACTTTGCCAGCCCTCGTCACTGAATAACGTCAGGATTTGTGTCCCTTTCTGGACGGTCACTTAGCCAATTGTCTAACCAAAAGTTATTCTCTAATCTATCTAGAACATTTCTTTCAAGTCAGAATCTTTTCTGAGTGTGCATGTGGTTTTTCTCTGTTTCAGGGCAGTTTTTCTTTTATTGTTGTTTCTTTTTTTTTTGTCTAACACCTTGAAGGTGCTTTTTTTGCCTTCAGAGATATGTGTAATTTTTGGCTTGTGTGTATGCCACTTAGAATTTTGATTCTTACAACTGAAAGTGACTATTGTTGTTAGGTGCTGTTGATTAGGCTCCAATCCGTAGTGATCCTGTATTCAATAGAATGAATCACTGCTTGGTCCTGAGCCATCATCACAATTGCTGCTAGGCTTGAGCCCATTAATGCTGCCACTGTGTCTGTCCATCTTGTTTGTGGTCTCCCTCTTTTTTGTTGACCCTCCACTTTACCAAGCATGATGTCCTTCTCCAGGGACTGGTCCTTCCAGATAATGTGTCTGAAGTATGAGAGTCAAAGTCTGGACATCTTGGCTTCTAAGGAGCATTCTGGCTGTACTTCTTCCAACACAGATTTGTTTGTTTTTCTGCCAGTCCATGGTACTTTTTAGTATTCTCCACTCACAAGATCATTCAAATGCATCAATTCTTCTAAAGTCTTCGTTATTCATTATCCAACTTTTACATATATATGAGACTATTTAAAATACCATAGCTTGGGTCAGATGCACTATAGTCCTCTAATTGCTGTCTTTGCTCTTGAATACTTTAAAGAAGTCTTGTGCAACAGATTTGTCTAATGCAATATATCATTTGATTTTTTGACTGCTGCTTCCATAAGCATTGATGGTCGATCTGAGCAAAATGAAGTCTCTGACAACTTCAGTCTTTTCTCCATTTATCATGATGTTATTTATTGGTCCAGGGGTGAGGATTTTTGTTCTTTGTGTTAAGGTGTAGCCTATACTGAACCCCCTTGCTTAAAATGAAAGAATATGAATCTATTATTTGATGGAATCTGTTTTCATCTCTACCTCCCTCTCAGACCATTTACCTACACTATGTACCTGGCAGTTTCCAGGTTGCTAGGAGACACTGATACACACAAGACTCACAGATACTGTCTGGATGGAGCTTTCTCTTGAGGAGAGCCTACACTTGCCTTTCTGAAATTTGTCGTTTCTATTGATCTGTGTTTTGAGAAATTCTTTCCAAAAAGGTTTGTGGCAATGAACTACCTGCTGTCATCTTGAGTCTCTGCTGGCCTTTCCCCAATCATCCATGTGTCTACCTCCCCGATTGTAATACAGACCCGCTTCTGATTCACATGCACCCTGTTGTTTGTTTTTATGTCTTTGAGTCAGTTTCTGAGAGTGACTGGTCGGTTTGAATTGCCAACCTTTAGGTTATAAATCCAGTATTTATCCTGTAGTGTCATACCACAGTTATTCCTAAGATTTTTTTGTTTTGTTTTTTCTTTTTTTTTTTTAGGAATCATGATAGTCTGTGCAATCTTAACACTGTGATATAGCTTTAAACAGAACATAAAATAATGTTTAAACTAATATTTTTCACAGATATGTTTTTAGCTTGCTAAAATAAGAGGGCACTTTCCTTCACTTTTAGCTTTGTCTATTATGAATTGTAATACTTTCACTGATTTCTTCAATTGTAGGACTTTCGTTGTCATAATAAAGTTAAGGCTTTTTTTTTTCATTTAAAAAAACTCTTGCCTCCCAGTTTAAAACTATATAATCACAATCAATCAACATCAACCCTTATATAGCTTGATACTAATATTAAGTTAAGTATTTGATCCTTAAAATTTCCCCAGAGTAAAGGCTGATTTTAGGTCTCTGTGGGAGAAAGATGAGGCTTTCTGCTCTCGTAAAGATTTGCAGACTCTGAAACCCTGTTTAGGGTCTCTATGAGTTGGAACCGACTCCATGGCACATAACAACAACAACAATGAAAGCTCTAAATTACTTTATTTTGAACAATAAAGGACTGTTTGGGAAAGTCAGATTATTTTGACATAAACACCCAATGCTAATTTAGGAAATTTAGAGATAACCAGATGGACTCTCCCCTTCCTCCCCGAGCAAGAAAAGAGATTTAACATTGACTTACGAATTATTCTAAAAGATATGATATCATCAGTACAAGATTTGAATATCTTTGTATATAAATCTTTTAAAGAACAATTTCAAGGTAATTCTATGTGTACTTCTGTTGTGGACAAGGCAGTTAACATTCCCAAGATGCATGGCAAGACCGACTGTTAACATTACTTGAATAAACACTTTTATGGTCTCATCTCATTTGGATGTTGTTGTTGTTGTTGTGTGCCATTGAGTCAGTTCCCTGTACAGCGTTTTCCAGGGCTTTAAGTCTTCGCTAGAGCAGAAAGCCTCATCTTTAACCCACGGAGCAACTGGTGGGTTCGAACCGCCGATCTTGTGGTTTGCAGTTCAGTACTTATCATATGGAGATATCTTCTATTAAAGTTTTCTATTACAAAGAACCAAAGATTGAAACTAGTATTTAGTGTGAGGACTTAGTCCTGATTTCAATTCTTATCTCTATCCATCACTCTCTGTATGGTTTAGATCTTGAAGCATTTTGTGGAATCTCTTCAGACGTCTGTTTCTGTCCATCAAGAAATGTAAAGAAGTTAGCATAGTACACTTAGGAAGTATTCAAGAATCAATAGCGTTAGGAGTTATTATGTAAGGTAAAACTTATATGTCTCCTAGTATATTTTTTATTTTGACTGCTACATGTTTGCATTTTATATATTTACTTAAATTCATTGTTTGGTAGGTTTGAATTGCCTAAGTTTGGGCCCTGTTTTTATTTGGTGCTGTGAAGTCAGTTCTGACTCTTAGTAACACTATATATAATAGTGTTCTTCCTGGTCCTATGCCATCCTCATTATCATTGCTATGTTTGAGTCAATTCTTGCATTTGTGTACAAATCCACTCTAATATTTAAGACTTTACAGATCATACTGAGTCCTAGAGGCGAGAAGGTGTCATATTTGTATTCTTAATGAAGGAAAACAGCTTATTGTGGCAAGGTCAAACCTGTGAGACGTATCTGTATGCATTGTCTTTAAGTAATGTTTCAAAGGTTAGTAGGCAAATTATGAATGTTTAACTATAAATAAAATTACTCTTATACGTTGTCAGTATTTGAATGTTGCCATAATTTATAAAGAAACAAAATTAAGAGAATTGTCTTATTACGTATTTACATTTCCCTGACTTTCTGCTTTCACAAACTGCTTTTACTATCACTGAGAACCTTGGTAAGAGTCTCTGGTACCTCAGATTTACATTTGCAATCACTCCAGATTCTGAAGAGTTGATTTATAGAAGCTCATGTGTTCGCAGTCTTTGAGTTCCCTGGGTTTTCTTTCTATTACAGTCCTTCTAGTGTGCATCTAGGATGTAATGATATGTTTTATAACTATTCTTTGATAATGGCAGTGATAGTCATTTGTTGACTGATTCATTTATTCATTCATTTCACTGTGTGTTAATGTGCTAGACTGAAAAGTTGTTTGAATCACAAGGACGATGGTTCAAGCTCACCTGTTACTCCTTGGAAACCCTGTACAGGGTCACCATGGGTCGGAATCGACTGCACTTAACAACAACAACAATTAGTTGAATGCCTTAAGTGTACCAAGTATTGAAATTAATGCTGAAACAACAAAAAGCTGTATGGTGCACCTCAATGACTTATTTTAATAATTCTTGTTTCTCCAGCTCTATGTCCAGAAGCAGTGTTACACATTATCATGTTTTAGGTGATGACTCTTGAGATTTTCAGTTTGAATGACACTGTAAAGTCATGCCAAAGAGCGCCTTGGGTTTTCAACCACTTAGCACTAGAGATTCAAAAACAAAAACAAACAGACAATCAGAAACGGGACAGTTGAGCAGTTGAGCCCCAGAGCAAGAGAAACATTTTATAAACCAGAAAAGTTGAGCCCCAGAGCAAGAGAAACACTTTATGAAACAGAAAAGCAAAGTAGTTAGGGAGACTGATGCTTGCAGAAAATATGCAATCAGCCCTGAGGCCCAGGGACCTTGGCAAGAGCATAGCAAAGCCCTTAACCTCACTGGTACACATTGAAATGAGTGATTCACACTTTTGGCACTCTTTCATTTTCTACTATGAGGGACCTAGACCTGATGTTATGCAATATCAGTGTCTTTTGAACCCTTAATTAAATGCCTTTACTTTCCTGGATGAGTTTAACAGTGACCGAGAACAATGCTACATTGTCAGCAATAGTAATAATAAATGCTTTGTTTAGCACACTACCATCATAGACACAAGGTAACTATAGACACCCAGTACACTTTGGGAATAGTCCTAAATCTTAGAGCGCTATGACTTCCAGAGAACTTTTTAATGTCAGGAGCTTGGTACAGGACCTGGCATATAATAAGCTATAGTAAATAGTTGCTATTATAATTGCCCATAATAGCTGAGATATTCTGTCTTGATTGTTCTTGATCAGTTTTGTGTAATACTGTCCAGGCTCTTTGTTTTAATTAAATGAAACAATGTTGTTGTTAAGTGCCACCAGTTACAACTTATAGCCACCCTATATAGGAAACAGTATTGATACTTGTAATTTACCGTTTCAGGAGGCAGATGAGGCTTTCTGTTCCTGTAAAGATTTTTAGTATTGGACAACCTATAGTGGGTTGCTTCAGTCGACTGCGTGGCAGTAGGTGTATTTCCCATGTAATTCAACTCAGCAACACAAGTCCTAATTAAAATTACAATCTGCTTTCCATTCTTTCTAAGTATCAGCGTGGTAAATAACACAGTGTTGCTGCTTTTCTCAATGTAGATTCATACTTAATTCCCTCAAACATCAAAATAAATCTCTTAAAATATATAGAGTTTTAATATGTCTGTTTTAGGATAAATGAATACAGTTCTTGCCTAAGTACTTAAATCAAATTTCTAGTATTGATTTTTAATGTTTTATAGAAAGTGAGGTCACAAATACGTAACCTCCTTTGTGATACTATGGATTTCTGTTTTAGTTCTATACTTTAAGATGCTTAAACTTATAGATGCGTTTTCTTAGTGTTCAGTTTGCATTTTATTTTCAGAGCTTTGCAAATATAAAGTTATTCAGGGGCAGCTATCTGAGATCCAATACCAGTTATCTAATAAATGCATATTTGATTTTAGAAAAACCAATCACCAAGAATTATTGCAAATGTATAATTTCTTGTATGTTGGTGCATTCTCTCAGGGTGGCTCTGCCCTTTGCTTATCCCACTTTCATTCCTGTATTCAAAACTCAGTATGTGAAGAGTCAGGGTACTTGGGTCTGAAACAGAATCGCCAAGATACATTTACCAAGTTAGAATTTATTTTAATGAATACATTAAAATAACAAATTCTGACTACATCTTTAAGACACCACCCCCAACATTATATTTAGTGTGTGTCTAGGTGTGTGTTTACCTTCTCTGTCGCTATCTATCTATAATAATCTGAGACTCTGTCTGCCAAATCTGTCATTTTGATGTCACGATGTTACCTAAAGTGGGAAATTGGCCTTTTTCTAAAACTGAAATTAATTTCCAGGTTCTTGTCAACCTTTGCTTTCTTTGTTGACTGACTGCCTATCAGACTTGCAGCCCACTTAGATCTGTAAAGTTCTTTCTAACACCTGAAGCAGTAGTTGTCTAAGTGAGCCTTCTTTCCCACCTGCCACACCCAAGCTTGTTTGCACCCAGGTTTGTCTCCTAAGCCTGGTAGGAGGTTTTCACTGGAAGCTCATCTAGCAAGACCCTGAACCCAGGTTTAGAAGAAGCGATGAAGCAACCCAGTACTTCTCATGCTGGAAGTGAGATTAAAAATCAACAGCAAACCTAGGCAAGAAAGCAAGAATGCAAAACCAATGGATACATTCTGCTCCTTTACTTGGTTCATTCCTGAGTGAACTGCCTCTGGAAATTTTTAACCCAGAAGATAATTCCATTCATGTAGTCATTCATTTATTTATTCAATAGACTTTTACGCTGCATGTGATGTTTGTCACCTGCTTTTCTGGTTTTGTACCATTACAGCTGAGCAGGGCTCTGATTCGTGGCAAAGCCAGAGTCGTGCACAACAGAATGACACACTGCCCATCCTATGCTGTTCCTAAGATCTGTTGCAGATAAGATAGTTTTGCTTCTTAGATTTTCACTGGCTGATTTTTGGGGGTAGATTCTCAGGCCTTTCTTCTTACTCCATCTTAATCTGGAAACTCCGTTGTTCAGCATCATAGCAACACACAAGCCTCCACTGACAGATGGGTGGTCACACTGGCTGCAAATCAAACCCAGGATTCCCACATACAAGGTGAGAATTCTGCCACTGGACTGCCAGTGTGTAGGTACTGGAAATACATTGGTTCCTCAGATGATTTTTACAGAGTTCCTAATCTAGCAGTTGAGATTAACTGAGTAACAAGTGACTACAGTGATAGAAATGAGGAGGTCCAAGAGCTGAACAGAAATTTTCAAAGATCAGCTCGAGAAGATAAAGCCAAATATTACAACAAAATGTGCAAAGATCTGGAATCAGAAAACCAAAAAGGAAGAACACGCTCAGCATTTCTCAAGCTGGGGAAACTGAAGAAAAAATTCAAGCCTCGAGTTTCATTATTGAAGGATTCTCTGGGCAAATTATAGAATGATGCAGACAGCATCACGAGAAGATGGAAGGAATACACGGAGTCACTGTACCAAAGGAAATGGTTAATGTCCAACCGTTTCAAGAGGTGGCATATGATCAAGAGCCAATGATACTGAAGGACGAAGTCCAAGGTGCATTGAAGGAATTGGAAAAGAACAAAGCACCAGGAATTGATGGAATAAAAATTGAAATCTTTCAAGGAAGTGAGGCGGCATAGGAGGCACTCACTCATCTCTGCCAAGCAATTTGGAAGACAACTATCTGGCCGACTGATTGTAAGAGATCCATATTTGTGCCCATTCCAAAGAGAGGTGACCCAATGGAATGCGGAAATCATTAGACAATCTCTTGGATATTGTAGTAAAGTTTTACTAAAGATAATAGAGAAACGGCTGCAAGCATACATTGACAGAGAACTTCCAGAGGTTCAAGCCGGATTTAGAAGAGGCATTGAATGAGTGATATCATTGCTGATGTGAGATGGATCTTGGCTGAAAACAGAGAATATCAGAAAGATGTTTACCTGTACTTTATTGACTATGCAAAGGCTTTCAATTGTGTGGATCATGACAAGCTATGGACAACATTGTAAATTATGAGTATTCTGGAACATTTCATTGTGCTCATGAGGAATCTGTACCTAGACCAAGAAGCAGTTGTTCAGACAGAACATGGAAATACTGAATGACTTAAATTTTTAAAAGGTGTGTGACAAGGTTGTCTTCTTTTATGATACTTATTCAACCTACATGCTGAACAAATACTCTGAGAAGCTGGGTTATATGAAGAAAAATGTAGCAGCAGGATTGGAGGAAGACTCATTAACAACCTGCAATATACATATAATACAACCTTGCTTGCTGAAAGTGAACAGGACTTAAAACATTTACTGATGAAGATCAAAGAGCATAGCCTTCAGTATGGATTGCATCTCAATGTCAAGAAAACAAAAACCCTCACCACTGGACCAATAAACAACATTCTTATCAACAGAGAAAAAATTGAAGCTGTCAAGGACTTCATTCTTCTTGGATCAACTATCAACACTCTCGGAAGCAGCAGTCAAGAAATCAAACAACGTATTGCATTAAGCAAATCTGCTGCAGAAGACCTTTTTAAAGTGTTGAAGAGCAAAAATGTCAGCTTGAGGACTAAGGTGCACGTGACCCAAGCCATGGTATTTTCACTAACTTCATATGCATGCAAATGCTGGACAGTGAATAAAGGGAAGACTGTAGAAAATTTGATGTATTTGTGTTATGGTGTTGGAGGAGAATATTGAAAGTGTCTTGGACTGCCAAAAAGAACCAATAGATCTGTTTTGGAAAATGTGCAGCCAGAGTGCTTCTTTGAGGCAAGGATGGACAAACTTCGTGTCTCATCCTTCAGACATATTGACAGAATGGACAAGTCTCTGGAAAAGGATATCATATTTGGTAAGGTGGAGCGTCAGAGAAAAAGAGGAAGACCCCCAGCGAGATGGATTGGCCAAGTGGCAGCATCGATGGACTAAAGTGTGGCAACAATAGTGAGGTTGGCCCAGGATCGGGCAGCATTTCATTCTACTGTGCATAAGGTCACTATGGGTCGGTACTGACTCGATGGCACCTAACAACAACAACAACAGTGATAACAAAAGTACCCTAATGTGGGTATGAACAGACAGCCAGGAAGCATGAGTGAGTCATGATTATTTGTGCTTGGGAGTATTGAGAAAGGATCTGCTGAGCAGAGAGCCCTTTGATTTGAAAGTGACCTTGGAATAACTAAGAACCTACCAAGTAGTGTTATCCAAACTTCTTGGAGGGGGAAATCCTCCAAATGACCCATGACAGGACTTAGAGTGGGTGATAAAAGCAGGAGTGCTCTTTACTCCCATTTTGAGCAGACTCAGAATAAGGCAGAAAGAGAAAGGAAATGCAAGTTCAGCACTAATACAGTAGCTACTAAATATATTTGCAAATTTTAGAAGTAGGTTTATGTGTGCATGTATTTTTTAAAATGTAGCGAAAAGAGTAATGTTTTATTACACCAAGATGCTGAATGATTCCCCATCTCCGTTTTAGCATTCCTACTCAATATTCTGATTGAGGAACCATTGTTGATGTCTGTGGGGTGGAACCAAAGTGAATTTATATATTGAATGTTCATTTAGGGATGTTAACCAAAACTTTTAAAGCACTATGGAGGATATTTTTTTGTTTATTTAAATTTTGTCTGCATACCAATGAAAACTTTGCTTGTTTGCTTTCCCCTTTTTCATGGAGTTTTATTAGTGCTATCAAATTTAATGGCTCTTTTGCCCTTTTTGGCTGTCATACTGTAATGACTTCAGAGCCATATATGCTGATTTAGCTTTGAAAGCAAGTTGGGGTAGGGGTGAGAAGCAAATTGCATTTTAGCAGATTCTTTGTATGTTGGTATCATTTATTTATTCCTCCTTGCTCTCTCCAGCAGGCAGTAAAGTGCTTTCTTTTTGTTTTTTGAAACCAAAACCCAAGGAGCCTATTGTATCAGCAAGGCCTCTATTTGTTATAGTTCAGAGACCTCTCAGTCCTCGCCAGCCTTATGGGGCTGAGAAGGAATCTGCACACATTCCATTAATACTCTGCTGTTAGTGTCTTGAAAATCTTAATAATGTTTGAACATGGGATCCTGTGCTTGTATTTTGTATTGTTGTCAGGTGTTGTAGAGTTGGTTCTGACTCATAGTGACCCTGTACCGTCAATGTGGACTCAATGCTAAAGATAATTTTGCTTTTGTTGTTGTTGTTGTTAAGTGTCGTCGAGTCAAATTACGTAGCTGGTCTGTCTGCTTTTTTCTGTTTATCTCTGTGTATCCATTTTTATTTGTTCATAATCTAAAGACTACTAAATTTAAAAAACAGTGCCATACTACCTTATAGAATCTTTAATAAATTTAATAGCTGGTTGAAACACATAAGCAATAGTTTGTTTGTTTTTTATCAATAGCTAGAACGAATTTTAATTTCACGAGGTATTCTAGTTGTAAAATAATTAACACAATTATATTTTATACTTTGATATTATAGTTTATTAAAGAGACTACCTTTTATTTTTGTCTTGATACTGCCTTGATTGTTCAAATCCAGACTTGGAATAAAATGTTGGCATTAGAGAAAAATGAATTGGCATAATTTTGATTTCTGAGCTATGTTTTAAAACATATTTTATAATTTGATCTGTATCTACGGAATACTGCCACATTCACCCAGTTTTTACATGAGGTTCAGAAAGCAATTTGACCTTTGTTTTGGGTTCCTGAGAGCTGAGGCTAATGAGTAAGGAAGGGCTGACCAGACCCAGAAGTGTCACATGGCAACTGATGTTGCCTGGCCTCGGAAGTCATGACCACCTTGTGAAGCCAGTTAAGACCCTGAGCACAGAGCAGCAGGGGGTTGCTTCATAGTTGACAAGAACTTCTCCGCATGGATAACACATCCCCTGGGGACATGAAAGCTTTGAGTTGGGAACCTTCCCAGACCTCACCCCAAGTTTCTCTTAGTTTGTATCCTTTTTAGCTATAATAAATCTGTAATCCTAAGTATATTATCCTTTATGTGAGATTGTGTGACTTCTCAAAAATTATAGAACCCAAAGGACAGTAGACACCAACAGGACAGAAAGTAAGAGTGTTGTGTGGACTCGCAGGGTTGCAGCTGGCATCTTGAGGAGGGAGTGGGAAACCAGCCCTGAGTTTGTGGCCAGCAGAGAAGGAAGTTGGGGTTTCCTAAACTCCCTGAGCTTAAGGCTCATGTCTGCCTGTTTGACAGTTTCAAGGACTGTGTTCTAACTTAAGCTCTTTGACCTAGCTCCAGGTGGGAAGGTCAGAGAAATGCTGCCTGTAGCTAGCTAGTCTGAAGGATGGCATCCTTCTGAATTCTGAACTGTGAGTGCTGACACAGCTCCTCATGACTAGGGTTAGAGAGAGCTCTGTGAGGATGGTTGGCAGGGAGGATGGGGAAGGAAGAAAGTGAAGACTGGATCGATCTATCTTTACGTATTGGGCGTTGGATTCATGCTGTCCTTTCCATGCAGCTGGTAATGAAAGTGAAAGATGCCCCTTCTATATTAGCACAGTTTGCACTTCTGTCTCTTGTAGAAATGTGGCATCTAATAATACACGTATTCATTTCCTAGCTACCACAAAATATCACAAACTCGGTGGCTTAAAAAACCAGAAGTTTATTGTTGTACAGTTCTGGAGACTAGAAGTCTGAATATATGATATCAGCCGGGCCATGTTCTCACTGAAGGCGCTATGGGAAGATCCTTCCATCTTCAGGAAGCCCCAGGTGTCCCTAGATTTGGGACAACATAACTCCAACCTCTCCCTCCATTTTCAAATGGTGGCATTCTCCCTGTGTCTATGTCTCTTCTCCTCGGTCTATAAGGACACCAGGCATATTGGATTAGGGCCCAACCTAATGACCTCATCATAAGTGTTTACTTCACAAGTACCAGGGAATAGGATTTGAACACATTATTTTGGAAGGACACAATTCAACCCATTAGAGCATCTTTGGAAGCTGATTGAGCTAAGATTCCTGACAGATATAGATAGTGATTTTAAAAGATGGAGTCTCTTGTTCAGTAACTGTACTCCCACAGATTATATTTATAAATAAATCTAGCCTCAGAGATTTCACTGAAGTAAAATGTAATGGAAAAGTCTTATGATTATTAGAGGTAAGGGAACGCTTCTCTTTAAAAGTAATTTGTTCAGAGATAAATGGGCTTGATTCAATGAGACATTCCTCTCTTAGAAGTATAATTTTAAATTATGTAAATAATAACATACTGTAGATTTTATCAAATAAAGAACAAACACTTGACCATCATTTCATCACTGTGATACATTGTGCCTAATTTCCTTTTTGCATATTCACATTTTATGCGGCTTCATAAACCCATAGTTCTGGTCCTGTCTTTTGTATTTACTGCTCTGCCATGACTGTTTCTTCACATTGCCACATGGTCATTAGCACAATAATTTTTCAAGATTACATAATGGCCCCTAGTATGGTGATATGACAGGAAACTGAACTATTTTCCAGGTGCTGGGTGCTGAGATTTCTTGCCATTTTTCCTTAATCATAAATAATGTTATAATAAGCACCTTTGTGTTTGTAGCTTTTTCTGGATCATTTTCCTAAGACATATTCCCGAAGGTGAAATTTTTGTTTCACACAATATGAGTGCAGTAATGACTCTTGCTACATTGCCAATCTGCTTTCCCACTGATTGTACCAATTTTCCGCTTCCAGCAGCGTATAAAAGGACAATTCCACTGCACTCTCACTGGTGGGTTCTCATTTTGTCCTCTCTTTTTTGTAATCCTTGTATTGTTAGCATTAAAATGGGCATTTAGAAAGCAGATTTAGGATGTCAGCTCCCCGACTCAAGTTCTTTCTCCCAAAGAAAAGGAAGATGAGCACTGTTTGAAGGTGTCTAATGGAGTCATGTCTGGACTTAAAAAGTAGAAAATGGAAGGCATTCCCCATTGTCTGCTGCACTAATCACTTGAAGACGTTCTATGTTTATATTTAGTTTTATGTTTATTTCAAATCAGTGTAAGAACACAGTAAAGCTAACCACTTTTGCCACTGTTTTATTCTGGAACTGGTTTACAAGAAGACAGTACAATAATAGGATGAATGCAAAACCGATGATCTCTCATGTAAACTATCACTCAATTCACAATAAAAGCTTTAAAAAATAAAATAAAGTAAACAAGCAGACAGGCTAATTGCCTAGAATAAACTTTTAAGGGCAAAGTTCATTGCCTTAAAGTGAACTAGAAATTGAACAATATGTTATTTAAATATATATATTTTTAAATCTCAATATTAAAATAATTTTTAAAAATACATTAAATTTTTTGTTTGTTTTCTAAGAACCCAAAGTGATATGAATCTTGCAACACCACAGTTTTCTCTTTATCAAACCTCTTGGCTTAATATTGGAAAATCCATTTTTCTCAAAATGAAATAATTTATGCTTTGTTGTTGTTGTGTGCCATTGAGTCGATTTCAACTCATAGTGACCCTGTATAGGATTTTCTGAGATTATAAATCTTTAAAGGAGCAGTAAACCTTAACTTTCTCCTGTGGAGCAGCTGATAGATTCAAACTGCTGACACTTTATATTTAGCAGCCAAACACGTAGCCCACTATACCACCAGGGCTCTTTATAATTTATGCTTTGTTGTTGTTAAGAGCTGTCGAGTCAGTTCTGACTTACAGCGCCCCTGTATAGGATTTCTGAGGAGTGGCTGGTGAGTTTGAACTGCTGTCCTTGTGGTTCAATCTGACCTTGCAGTCCAGTCCTTATCCTATAGCGCTCGCACCAGGATTTTATTGTTGTGAAGTGCTGTCAAGCTGCTTGCCACTCATAGCGGCCTTATATCTGGTTTCCAAGGAGCAGCTATTGGGTTTGAACTGCGAACCTTATGATTTGCAGTCCAGTGCTGTAGCACCACACCAGAAGTCCATATGCCAGGACTTTAGAAGAATTAAATTAATTACCTTTGATTCTTCCTGCTAATGGAGGGTTGGATGCTGCTACTGAGCATCCAAAGCTATAGACAAGAAGGCTAGAATCTTCTTCTATAAGCCACAGTGAATAGAGGCTTAGGAAAGAAATCTCTGTGTCTTTCAGAGATGAGCTGAGAATGACTTTTTAGATTCATTTCAATTTAATATGATGTTGTTACTAAATGCCATTGAGTTGGTTCTGACTCATAGTGACCCTGTGTATGGTTTCAGAGGAGCAGCTGGTGGGTTTGAACTACTGACCTGTGATTAGAGTCCAATCTTTATCCTTTAGTGCCATAAAAGGACTCTAACTTACTATAGTAACTAGTTGTTCTATAGCATGAAATTATTTCAAAATATGCTCACATTCAGTATCTTACCTGTAAAGTTGTTGTTAAATGCCGTCAAGTTCTGACTCAAAGCAAGTTCTATAGCGTTTCTGAGGAATGGCTGGTGGGTTTACAAACTGCTGACCTTGTGGTTATCTGTTCAGTGCTTATCCTACAGTGCCATGCCAGGACTCCACCTGTGAAGTTAGTAGGATAAAAGCAAGGTTAATGGACCAACCAGTGACTCATGATGTGTAATACTGTGTCTGCAATATAGGACTTTGGGCTGCAAATTTTAATCTGTTTTTACTGCACCATAAAGTCAATTTTGAAATTTCATGTTATACAGGAATTCATCAAGTGTCCACTGTCCGCTGGTCCCAGGAGCGTGGCCTCCTTGAGAGTTGAGTCTGGTGCAAGAGGCCAGACAGGTGGAGATGTCAGGGTTTCAGCAAAGAAGCAGCCAAGAACTAGGGGAGCACTGTAGGGGGAGGACATCCTGCTAAGGGACCAGATGATGTTTATGCTGGTAATGAGGTGATATTAGAGCTGGGTCCCTGCTGACTTAGGAAGGGTGAGCTGAGGAATTCGTTTTCACTTTCTCCAGGGTAGGTCAATGAGATTACTGAGAAAGCACAGATACTGTCTTGAGAGAGAACTATTTTGTTAAAGGTCCATAATAAGTAGACAATCCTCCACCTGTCTGTCAGTTTGTAGTGTGGTGACTTGTATGTTGCCATGAATCTGGAAGCTGTGCTACTGGGTTTACCTATGGTGGATAGGTTTCAGCAGATAAATAGAAAGGTCCATTGATCGTCTTTTGAAAACCAGCCAATGCAAACCTCATGGATCACAACAGAACAGTGTTTGCCTTGGACATGTCAGCAGGATGGCTCAATTGCTAGAGGAGGACATCATCCTGGGTAAAGTACAGGCCACTGAGGGGTGGAGGGATCCTCTGTGAGATGGATGGGCACAGTAGCTGCACTGATGGACTGGAATGTCCTGTCAAATGTGAGGATGATGCAGGAATGGGCAATATTTCCTTCTCTTGTACAGAAGGTCACCGTGGGTCAGAGGCAACTCAGTGGCAGTAGTAACAAAAAGAAGATTACTACTTTCCACTTGGCTGTGGTGCGTGAGCTGCACCCATTTCCTCAGAGATTTCCTTCCTTGATTATGTTCGAAGACTTCCAGAAATCCTCCTTCCTTCTTCAAGTCAGTGCATTCATTTATTTATTAATTTATCCAAGAGTTGCATATTTATGAAGATAAATATAAAAATGTACATCATTTATCAAGATCTAGGGCATGAGAAAGGTGCCAGACATTGAATATTTGAAGTAAAAACTTTGAAGGTCACAAAGGCCATGAAGAGGAGAAAAGCTTTGTATATTTTAGCAACAGAAATAAACAGTGAGGTTAGAAATTAGAGGGTGTATTAGGAGATGCAGTAGAGAAGCAGGAAGGGTCCCCATCTTGGTTGGAAGTTTGGGCTTTATGCTAAGTGCAACAGGAACCCATTGGAGGGATTTAAGCAGGAGAGTGGCAGGATCCAATAGTCTCTGTAATTTTAATGTAACAATTGAAAAAATGATAGGAAAAGTACATTCCTGCTAACGTTGGAGCTTGATGTACAGACAATTTGAATGATGGCTTTAAATTGAAGAAAGGTAGGAGACAGTTGTTATTGAAGAAAGAAGATAAGAATAACACCCAGGACTTAGTATACACCCACACTGCATCTCTTCTCGCTTTATCCAAGGCCAGAATGGCAGGTTGCCAGTTTAGGACAAGAAGGGAGAGTGGGGCCCCTCCTCCATGCCAGCCCCCTTCTCCCGGCTTTTCTCAGAGCCTGTTCTCTTATGAAGAGACTGCAGCATCCTGTACACATTAACAGTGCTGGGAATAACTGGTATTACTGCTGTCTGCTGGCCGCAGCTCAGCCTTTACAGCAAACTGATACCACCTTCATGAAGATGAGAATGAAGAGCCGCTGACTGACTTGCTAGTATGTCTCAGCTAAACCAGGCCAGTCACTTCTTTATACCTTCTGATCCCTTAATCCCTGCCCTTCCCACTAAGTTCTAGCAGGTGTGGAGAGATGTTTCTAGCCCATTAGAGGAAGATAATTGAGAATCTCTTTTTAGGCGTGTTACATTGAATAAGGAGCAATTTATCTTTTTGCCCAGTGCTAAGAACACTAATAGCTATCAAAGAGCTCCCTGAGTTTGAAAGTGGAATAAGAGGCAGGGTGGCCCCTAATAAAAGATATATTGGGATCCTAGAAATTCCATTGACAATGAAAATCCTGTGATTTTTGTAGGGAAGTTCTGATACTGTCACAGAGGTCTTCATTAATCTGACATTCCACGTCTTCATTATTTTAAATGAGCATGCAGAAACTACTTAACCAGGAAAGCTATGAGGGGTTAGATTGCCTTGTTTTTGTTTATTCTGTTTCCTTGAATTGCCTTTCCCCTAATTACCTTTAATCAAATTCCATTTTACTTTTCAACATACTGTTCACATGTTTGTGTTTTGTGTGTATGTCAAGGTTGTGTGATACCTCCCTCCCTGCTCTGTGTAGTTCCCCATTTGTACCTCCTTTAGCCATCTTTAGCACTTACCACCTTCTGACAAGTATGGTAACCTATGCAATATTCTCATCTCCTTTTAGATTGTTGTTGTTGTTGTTAAGTGCTATCAAGTCAGTTCTGACCCATAGTGACCCTGTATAAAGGGTTTCCAAGAAGCAGCTGGTGAGCTTGAACCATGAACCTTGCAGTTCAAATGACTTTGCAATCTGGCACATTAACCCACAGTGCCACACCAGGGCTCCCCTTTTAGATTGCATACACCTTAATAGTTGGCACCCAAAAAACCAAACCAAACCCATTGCTGTAGTGTTAATGTGACTCATAGCAACACTATAGGACAAAATAGAAGTGCCCAGTGGGTTCCAAGGTTGTGGTTTTTATGGGCGCAGACTGTCACTTCTTTCTCCCACAGAATGTCTGGTGTGTTCAAACCACAGTCCTCTCAGTTAGCACTAAGTGCTTAACCACTGTGCTACCAGGGCTGTATTACTTGTTTCATCCCGTGCTTTGCTTATTTCCTTATGGATTTAGTGTTTCTCAGATGTTTTATTTTGGTAGCAATCTTTGCTGGAAAATCTGTTGTTATTCTTTGTACATTAAAGGGGCTTTGGTAACATAAAGGTTATGGTGCTCAGATGCCAGCTGAAAGGTTAATAGTTTGAACCCACCAGCCACTCAGAGGGGAAACAGTGCTGGTGACTTACTCCCTTCGAGATTGCAGTCTAGGGACCTCTAAGGGGACTTTTCTTCTGTCACACAGGTTCACTATGTGTAGGAATGAACTTGATGGCACACAACATGGCGCATTAAAAACCAGTTGCTCTTGATTTGACTCCAATTCATGGTAGCCTTTATGTGTCTGAATAGAACTCGGTGCCATAGAGTTTTCACTGGTCAATATTTTGGAAGTATATCTGCAGATCTTTTTTTGGATGTCCTTCAGAATGGACTTGGATTGCCAACATTTTGGTTAGTAATTGAACGTCTTAACAATTTACACCATCCATGGATCGCAATGCCACATTTGTTGTTATTGTTAGGTGCCACTGAGTCAGCTCTGACTCATAGTGACTCGTTGTTGTTGTTGTTATTAAGTGCTGTCAAGTTGGTTCTGACTCACAGCGACTCTGTGTAGCGTTTCCAAGAAGTGGCTAATGGGTTTGAACTTGCACCTTGTAGTCTAGTATTCTAGACTGTATTCTTTAGTGCCAATCCAGCATTCCACTCACCCCATGTACAACACAAAAGTCACTGCCCAATCATGGGCCGTTCTCACGGCTGTTGCAGGTGAGCCCACTGTTGTTGCCACTGTACCAGTCCATCTGTTGGGGGTCTTCCTCTTTTTCGCTGACCCTCCACTTTACGGAGCATGAGGTACTTCTCCAGGGACTGGTCTTCCTGATCGCATGTCTGAAGTATGAGAGATAAAGTCTTGCTAGCGCTCACTTTGGGGAGCATTCTGGCTATACTTCTTCCCAGACTAATTTATGTACTCTTTTGGAAGTCCATAATAATTTCAATATTATTTGCTGTCACCATAATTTGGGAGAAAAGTTGTCACTGTTGAGGCTTCTGGAGCTTGAAACTTCAAAATACAGTTTCATTTGTGTTTTAGAAATTAATCTTTGCCTCCTCCTTCTTATTAAAACTTCTACTTTCAGGTCATAACCTCATTTTACACGCACTGTCTGGGATGGGAATTGAGGATCTTGCCACTTGTGTGTGAAAACTGCAAATGCTTTTAAGCTTTGTGACAAATTGCCACAGAGTTCATTTCCAGGTCAAAGGCCAAATCTTGAGTCCCCTGAAGTAGCTAGATGTCTGCCTATGAAGAAGTGGGTGGTTACTAGGTGCCTTTCCTGTCACCACAGAGACTCTGACCCCTCCTCATTTGTGTGACCTAAGTGGTTTTTAGAGAAGCAGTCACCCCCATCCTTTGCTCACTCAGCTCTGACAACACCTACCTGCTGCTTTTTGAACTGCTGAGAATGATCCTGCCCCAGCTTCCTCTGAACTTTTGACTGCCTAGATTTGCTCTTTCAGTATTCCGGAAGACAAATCATGCTCATGAGGAACCTGTGTGTAGATCAAGGAGCAGTCATTTGAACAAAACAAGGGGACACTGAATGGCTTAAAATCAGGAAAGGTGTATGCCAGGGTTGTATTCTTTCACCATACTTATTCAGTCAGTATGCTGAGCAAATGATCCAAGAAACTGGTTTATTTGATGAAGAACATGGCATCCGGATTGGAAGAAGACTCATTAACAACTTATGATACGCAGATGATACAACTTTGCTTGCTGAAAGTGAAGAGGACTTAAAATACTTATGAAGTCCAAGACGACAGCCTTCAGTGTGGGTTGCACCTCAGTGTAGGGAAAACAAAAATCCTCACCGCTGGACCAATAAATAACATCATGATAAATGGAGAAAAGACTGAAGTTGTTGAAGACTTCATTTTATGGGCTCCACTATCAACATGCATGGAAGCAGCAGTCAAATCATATGACATATTGCATTAGGCAAATCTGCTGCTTAAGTCCTCTTTAAAGTGTTCAGGAGCAAAGATATCAGTTTGAGGACCAAGGTGAGACTGACTCAACAGTTGATTTTTTTCGATAGCTTCGTATTCATGTGACAGTTGAACACTGAATAAGGACAACCACAGAAGAACTGATACATTTGAGTTACGGTGTTGGAGAAGAATATTGAAAATACTATGGACTGCCAGAAGAACAAACAACTCTGTTGGAATGCTCTTTGGAGGCTTGGATGAAGAGACGTCATCTCTCATACTTCAGACATATTATCAGGAGGGACGTCTCTGGATAAGGATGTCATGCTTGTTAAAGTGGAGGGTCAGCAAGGGAGGAAGACCCCAATGAGATGGATTGGCACAGTGGCAGCAGCCGTGAGTCAGGTCTAGCAGTGATTGTGGGTATGGTGCAGGACTGGGCACTCTTTAGTTCGGTTGCGTGTAAAATGGCTATGCCATTGAGTCGGTTCCAACGCAAAGCAACCACTTTATATACATACTACCAGCTCCATCCCCAACTTTCCTTTGCCCCTTCCATTGTTTGGTAGATCATTATAATGAGGAGTGTTTTTGTTGTTAAGTGCCACCCAGTTGGTACTGACTCATAGCAAGCCTGGATAGGATTTCTGAGGAATGGCTGGTGGGTTTGAAATGCCAGCCTTGTGACTAAGTAGTCCAGTTAGCAGTCCAGTTAGCCCCACACCAGGAATGACACCTCTCTATACCCAAGGCCCTTGTCAGAGATTCATTGCTGCTCCTCACATCAAGAGATGATGTATATTTTATATTTCTCCAGTCTTGAATCTGTGCTGTCCCGATGACCTGCTTTGAACAGTAGATGTTAGCAGGAGCAATGTACAAAGTCTAGAGCTTTACTGTCCAGTATTGTAGCCTCTAGCCGCATATGACTGTTGTTAAGTATCGTGGAGTCAGTTCTGACTCCTAGCAACCCTGTATTGGGGTTCTGAGGAGCAGTGGTTGGTGAACTTGAATCACTGACCTTGTAGTGAGCAGTCCGGGACTTATCCCACATTACCATACCAGGCCCCCTGCATATGACTAGTCGCATTTCAATTTCAGTCAGTTAAAATTAGGTAGTTTGACATTCAGTTCTTCACTTGCATTAGCCACATTTCAAGTGTTCGGTAGCCACCTATTGCTAGTGCTTCATCATATTGGTTAGAATATTGGATAGGACATTTCCATCATTGCAGAAAGTTCTGTTGGTCAGAGCTGTTCTAGAACCCATGTCTCAACAAACTGTGAAATTATCTCCTGGCCCATTCAGAACACTATCAGTAGTGTTCACCATATTTTGAAGAATCCCGTAGTCTAGCCTCCTGGGCATTGGGAGACCACAAAGAGAAAAATCAAAGTGCCCAAATCAATGACTCACAGTAATTGCTGGACATGTGGGTGAGGCCATCTTAGACCTGCAGTCCCATTCAAATCACATAGGAATACAGCGTGTGAGCAATCCCAGGCAGTACTAACAGAAGAGTTGATTCGTTTTCCAACCCACAGAATCATGAGAAATAAATTGATGCTGTTTTAAACCAGTAATTTTTAGATGGATTTGCCAGAACGTTTACTTCTAATGACTGGCAGTAGTTTTGAAGCTATGCCCTCTGGGTTACCTCAAGGCTTATGATGTAGAAAGTAGTCATGGTGGCAGTTGTGTGGCCCTCAAGTCAGTTCCAACTTACAATGACCCTGTATATGGTTTATGGCAGCAGAAAGCTTCCTTTTTCTGCTGCAGAGTGATTGGTAGATGTGAACTGTTGACCTTGTGCTTAACAACCTAGCTACCAGGGCTCCTTTGTAGAAAGTAGAAGAGGAGAAAGAGTGAGCCCCTATCACCTCTTTCAATTCAACAGTTTACTTGTTTATATAGGAGGAGAAAAGAACATTTCCAGTAATTAATAAATTGATTTTCTCTTAAGCTAAACATACTAGCTTATAGTTAGGTTATAGGAAAATACTAAATTTACTTCAAAAACTACTACTGATCATTTGCAAAATTAGATAGTTCAAGTTATCTTAAACTAAATAGAAACTGTTGATTCTTTTAAGTTTAAGGATAATTAGCTCTTGGGGACTTGTTAACTTTTGCTCTGCCATATTTTGGAATCTTACAAAGTATGGTGGAGCCCTGGTGTGGCGCTGTGGGTTAATGCGCTGGACTGCAAAGTGAGTTTGAACCACAAGGTCAGCAGTTCAAGCTCACCAGCCGCTCCTTGAAACCCTATACAGGGTTGCTATGGGACAGAACCGCCTTGACAACACTTAACAACAACAACAACAACAACAACAACAACAACAAGGTGCTCTGATAGCGTTTTGGTTACCCAGCATCACCACACTAGACGGGTTGCTAACCTCAAGGTTAGCAGTTCGAAACTACCAGCCATTCCGTGGGAGAAAGATGAGGCTTTTTGCTCCAGTAAAGATTTACAGCCTTGGAAATGCTATACAGGGTCACTATGAGTTGGAACGGACTCCACAGCATACAACCACAACCACTATATTGTAGTAGGTATGTGACAAGCTGCTAAGCACAAAGTCAGCAGTCTGAGTGTATCGGCAATTTGCAGGAGAACAATGAGGCTTTGTGTTCCTGTAAAGATTTACTGCCTCAGAAGTCCTGTACATTGTCGCTATGAGTTGGAACCGACTAGGCCGCTCAGCAGCAAACAACAAAGTGTTTCCCAAAATGGCTGCATACTCTTACATTCCCACCTGCAATATATGAGGGTTCCAGCTTCTTCACATCCTTGCCAATACTTGTTAATGTCTTGGAACAGAATTGTTTTGAATGAAAATATAACATGATTAAAATAGAAAAATTCCAATTAGATTATATTATGCTCATTTAAAGCTGCCCATATGTAAGTCATGTGATATCAAAACCTAAAGCTAAGTGCCACTTTGTAGCTCTGTATAGTAAACAGCTCTGCTGGAGTTTAATTATCTTATAATTACTGTTCACCAGGTGGTTATCCACCAATCCAGAAATGCTAGATTTCTTTTATGTCTAACTGAGAGGTAAAGGGTTGTGAAATGATTATAGACATAATACTGTTGAAAGTTAAATCTATTTCTGACGTGCAATTAAAGATAATTGAGATAGGACAAATTGAATAATAAAATCAAATTTGCAAAGTAGAGTATGAACAGATATTTTATTAGTTGCTTGCTCTTCTTAGGATATTTGGGTAATGAGTTGGTGTTAGGGCCAGATGCCTACATTTTAACTTGCTTGGCATGCTTCCTGCTACTCAACTTGCCCTGTGTCTTTTCCTAAGTTGGCACAGCAAAGGAATTCATGAGACATTCCCCAGCCAGCACCCTATTCATAGAGGATTTTTAATAAACAAAGTACTGGAATTTAATATAGTCAAACAGTTTAAAAATTGAAGATTCTCTAGTCCTAATGGTAGTGGATCAGGCCAGACTTGTCTATTATGAATCTAGGAGACCTGACAATGAAACTGTAATAAACATACACTCCCCCATCTCTGTCTGACTCTTCAGTGGCTTCCTATGACCTGCTGTGGTTAAGTCTGAAGAGTTTAAGACATCTTTGGGATCTGACCTGTGCTTCACTTTTCCTCCTCTGCTGGTGTTCTTCTGTTCTCTCTCGTCTAAGCTGTGGTTTCCTGAGAGGGCACACTCTTTCTCCAGTGCTTTTGCCTCTAATGTGTTTCCTGTTTGGAGTACCCTTCTCTCCCCACAAGACACAGTTTGGGCATTAATCTCCACCAGGAAACATTTCGTAGCATAGTGGTTAGGAATTGCGCTGCTAACCTCAAGGTGGCAGTTTGAAACTACCAGCTGTTCCATGGGAGAAAGATGAGGCTTTCTGCTCCTGTAAAGATTTACAGCCTCGGAAACCCTGTACAGGGTTGCTACCACCACCCAGGATCAGTATAATGATAAAGAAGCTTCATCTGAAAGAGATATCTTGTTATTCACACTGGAACGAGGAGCAAGACCAAATTACTGACAGTGTTTTTTCACTTCCTGCGCATCTTAATATTTAAGATGTCCTGCTGTTAGGTGCTGACTCACAGCGACCCTATGCACAATTGAACGAAACAATACCTGGTCTTGTGTCCTCCTCACAAATGTTGCCATGTTTGAGCCCATTGTTGTTGTCACTGTGTGATTCCATCTTATTGACGGTCTTCTTCTTTCCATGGATGCTCCACTTTACCAACATTGACGTCCTTCTCCGAGGACTGGTACCTCCATGACAATATGCCTAAAGTACAAAAGTAGAAGTCTTGCCATCCTGGCTTCTAAGGAGCTTTCTGGCTGTCCTTTTTCCATGATAAATTTGTTTTTTCTTAAGGTAGTCCATGATGTTTTCAATATTCTTAGGCAACACCATAATGCAAAGGATTCTTCTACTGTCTTCCTTGTGTACTGTACAACTTTCAAATGCATATGAGGGGAGAGAAAAAATGATGGCTTGGGTTAGATGCACCTTTGTCCTGAAAGTGACATCTTTACTGTTTAATACTTTAAAGAGATCTTTTGCAGCAGATTTGACAAATGCAATTTACCATTTAATTTCTGGACTGTTGCTGCCACTAGCAATGATTATGACATAGTTTCCAGCTTCACAGCAACATACAAGTGACTACAGCCTGACACACAGGCAAGGGGTGAGGTATCCTGGGGACCATCTAATCATAGCAATACACAAACCACCACAACACACAAACGACTACAGCCTGACACACAGGTAAGGGGTGAGGTATCCTGGGGACACCTAACCACAGCAATCACAAACCACCACAACACACAAACGACTACAGCCTGACACACAGGTAAGGGGTGAGGTATCCTGGGGACACCTAACCACAGCACTACACAAACCACCGCAATCCAACAAAATGGCAGAGGGTAAGTGTCCTGGGGATCATCTAATAGGGAAGTTACATAGGGTGGTATCTATCTCTTTTTTTTAAAGCATTTTATAGTGCTGTAGGTGAAAAGTTTAAATAGTAAAGTCGTTTTCCCAATTAGTAGTCCATACACAGAATATTCTGTGACCTTGGTTGCAGTTTCCACCTGAGTACTCTTTGTAGTTTTGTTTAAACTTTTTACTGTGATTTGGGTAGAATTTTATGGAACAAATTGGTTGTCCATTCAATAATTAATACACACTTTGGTTTGTGACAGTGATTGTAATCCCCAAAATGAAACAGCTCTCTTACCTGTGTTTATCATTTTCCTCATCCTTCTTTCCCATCCTTTCCTGCCTTCTGAGCTTTGGCCCTGGGCAAATGGTACCCCTTTGATCTTATTTGGTTGGTGCTTCTAATGGCTGTGTACCTCCCTGGTGGTGGTGTTCAGCTTGTTGGCCTCTCTGTTCTTTGGCTAAAAGTTGTGCCAAGGGGGATGAATTAAGTTCCCGGCTTTTGAAGGGTGCCTAAAGGCTGTGGTTTCTGGGGTTCCACCAGTCTCTCTACACCAGTAAGCTGATGTAGAAAAAAAATCTTTAAAAATCTTAAAATAAAATCTTTGATGATTTTCAGTTTTGTTCCACATTTTTCTTCCACTCTATCCAGGACCTCCTACTGCGCTCCCTGGCAGAGCAATGGTAGCCAGGCGCCACCCAGTTCTTGTGGTCTGAGGATGTTAGAGGCTGGAGTTTAGACTAATTGTTTCCTTCCACCCTTAGTTTTATTCACACTTCTTTGTTCTAAGTCAGAAGAGACCCCTTAGATGAATGATGGCACACAATCTTTTTTTGAAAGCTTTTATTGTGAATTGAGTGTTTACATGGGAGAACATTGATTTTGTACTCATAGTACCGTATTTTGTTTCATTGCAGTAATTACAATTCTCTCAATAATGCATCATCATTCAACAGTATTTGCTTCTATTCCCTCTGGGGGTTTTGTTTGTTTGTTTTGGGATGTACACAAAAACACTCAGCAATATATAATAATTTAAACAACGAAAGGGCACATTCTGCAAGCCTGCTGCCTGGCCGCCAGCTCACAGCCTTTCTTTTTCCGTGAGTCCAGAGTCCTCAGCTGCTCCCTCTCTCCACGTCCTCATCTCTGTAACCATCTCTGGTGTCTGTGCTTCTCTGGATAGGGTCCCACATTCCACCTATGCTCTTCTCTCTTGATAGCCTTAGGGTCCTCTGTTACTACAATGTTGAATTAGCTACTTCCCCCTTTCTGTTACAAAATTTCTACTTTTACAGTTGTGACAATCACAGTTAGTCAGGATAACTACTCACTATTAAATCATAAGAGTCTTATCCCCATCTCCTTTCACCAGACCTATCTAAATTAGATGAAAATTATTCAGTGGGGATTCTGCCTACCCCCACACACTCTGAAACTAAACTCCCTCTTGAAAAACTGTAAGCCAACCACTTCCTGCCTTTATAGCCTCCCTCCCCAAATTTTAGGTAGCCAATGTCTTAATAAAACTGTATGCTGAGCAAATAATCCGAAAAGCTGTGTGATATGAAGAAAAATGTGGCATCAGGATTGGAGGAAGACTCATTAGCAACTGGCAATATGTAGATGATACAACCTTGCTTGCTGAAAGTGAAGAGGACTTAACATGTTTACTGATGAAGATCAAAGATCACAGCCTTCAGTATGGATTACATCTCAACGTAAAGAAAACAAAAATCCTCACCACTGGACCAATAAACAACATTCTTATCAATGGAGAAAAGATTGACATTATCAAGGACTTCATTCATATCAGCTGGACAGTTCACTCTTTGCTCTAGTCCTCTGTGGCTAGGTCAGTGTCCGTGGGCTCAGGAGTTCCAAGTCTTTGCAAGCTTTGGGCCAACCAGCCCTTCCTCTTCTCTCTCTCATTTTGAGGTCAACAGGAGTCTATTAAATGTAGTCAAACTCAGCCTATTTTTTCATTACTGACTTTCCCCACTTCTACTCCCATGTAGATCAACGTGGTCACCATCTCGCTTACATGCCTGCTTGTGTGTTCCCTTTGAGTTTCAGTCTTGGGAGGGGGTTTGTATTGAAGGGACTTGGTTGCTTGCTTTGATGGTTCCCCAGCGAACAGCCTGCTTATTCTTGTAATAGCCAAACAGACTGCCATTTTTATTTTTGATTTTGTTTTTTCCTGCCAGTATTTCTTTCAGGAAGTATCTTCTGTTTCTCTGACCACTCCAGGCTGGTCTGCATGGCCTTTCAAGTGGGAATGTCCCACCTCAGAAGGTTCTGGATTGGACTCAGGATCCTACCTAACATCCTATACACTAACAAGGGCTCCTCAAGAAGCCTATTTCACTGGGAAAATTCTAGAACCCCTTTTAGGTATTCCAATCCATTATAGGCTGAAGACAGGCTTACAAGATTTCTGTAATCATGTTTCCTGAAATTCCTTTCTATCCCACTCAGTATGATACATAATTTTATAAGACTCTCAATTACTGCTCACTAAAGTAGGATGTAGAGCATGGTCTTTGTGGACTGTGGTATGCCATATCATCTTGATGTCCCCTGAGACTAAGGTCTTGAGCCCCTAGAGACAGTAACCAAACTCAAAAGAGTTTGGTTATGGTAGAGATGTTTTCATAACTTTGTCCCCTACATGCTTTACTATTTGCATGGATGTATTTGCTGCACATGTAAATATAGATTTAAAAAAATATCCTCTGTCAAGCATACACACACACACACACACACACACACACACATATCTGTGTGTGGGTGTCCCGTTAGTCCTTTTGTGTCTATCTATGTATACACTCATAGACTATTTGTATGGTACAGTTGGGTAGGTAATAGTATTGACGTTGCCTTTTAACTCTTGTTCTGCTCCCAGTGTCTTCCTTTGCCTTGATCATTTTGGGTTTCAGAGGAGTGGCTGGTAGGTTTGAACTGCTGATCTTGTCATTAGCAGTCCAGTGTCACACCACGACGTATTATTACCATTATTGTTAAGTACCGTGGAGTCAGTTCCAACTCAATAGTGACCCTGCATTGGGTTTCGGAGGCTGTAAATCTTTGCGGGAGCGGAAAGCCTCACGTTTCTACCATGGAGCCGCTGTTAGGCTTCCACTTTTGACTTTGTGGTTTGCAGTCTGATGCTTATCCTACAGAGCCACTGCACTTCCCAATGTTATCATTATTACTAACCAAAATTGGTAAAATTTCAGCCATCAAGAAAATGGATCGGTTATTTCTATATCCTCATGTGTATCCTTTCTGCAGACAAAGGTAAATTTAGATTTTAAAATTCTACAAGTGGCATTAAGATGACACTTAAGTTGTATGAATCCTGTTCTTCTCTTTCTCCGGAAGATGTGAATTCACCTTCTGTGAAATGTTAGCCCTTCCTGCTCTGAGGACCAGGGCTACTTGGTCTCTGCCATCTCTGAGCCACATTCCTTTGTGTTCTGCCTCCTTGATTCGGTTTTAAAACTCCTTCCAAATCCTTTCCTGGTTTGTGCTGAGTCTACATAGTAATCTGTGGATTCTGCATCCTAGTTAGTAAACTAGAATGTGGTCTTCATTTAGCTCCTTCCCACTCTCTCCAGCAGCATTCCTTTAGTAGGTACATTCCTGGTAGTTTTCTTTCAAAAAGAAGAAATCTAACATAGCCTCTGTACAACACTGTAAGAACCTTTTCTTCGCCCATATTGACTGGTTAGATTTAGGTTTTCGTGATATATCTCACTAATCATTAAAATTAAAATAAAAAAAAAATTCTATTACCTTACACACTATTAAACCCTATTATCTTTTAAACAACCTGACTTTTTGTATTACTCTGACATTTTCAGATGGTTTTAAAGTAAACACTAGGAGTATTTTTATTACTCTGGTTTTTCTTGTTTTAACAACTATCTAAGTTAAAAGAATTGCCACAAAACTTGTAAAGCTGTATATGTATTTCTAGATGAAAAATGTATTCCCCCATTTTTCTTGTGTGTGTCTACTATTTCCAAATATTAGAAGCTTTCAATGCCAGAAAATAGTTTTGTTTCCCTAGAATGTAGCACCCTGAGGTTTCTTCCAAAGCTGCATTTTTTTCTTTTGCCTTTGGTTTTTCAAAAATGTCCACAACAAAACCTGCTCCCATTGCACGGTTTCAGGGATGAAGATTGGTGATGCGGATTACATCTTCACATTGTGTCAGACTTCGCCTTATTTCTGTCCTAGTTCCCTCCCATTAATTTACACTCCCTGCACCCAAAAGCTATCCTTCTTAAACAGATATGGTGGGAGTATTGCTGAGTCTGGAAATTGTGCTGACTTGTGCCTGTTTTACCGCCTTTGGCAATACGCATGCTTGCAATCCCAATGCCTTTGAGTGGTTTCCTACTCATCGCGGTCCTTGAGAACAGAATGGAAACACTTCATAGGGTTCCTGAGGCGGTGAATCTTTTCAGAAGTAGGTTGTCTCATGGTTCCCCCTTAGAGTGGCTGCTACCTTCTGGTTAACAGTCCAGTGCTTATTCCACTGTGCCACCAGTGCTTCTTATGCATGCTTGCAAAGACCCATAAATGTATCTGGACTTTAGAGGAAGTTTTATTTCATTCCATACCCTATCACAATTTAAATACTTAACATCAAGGTGAATTGGTATTATTTTGTTCATTTTTATTCTTTTAACTTTAAATTTTCTTAAAGTAGTTGCACATCATTTATAAGTCAGTATAAGTCATGTCAGCGACTATCCCAACACAACACAATGCCGCAACGTTCTGTTCTTCCTTTCATTACTCTCTGCCACTCTGTTCATTCTCCCCATTCATGCTGGGCTGTTTCAACATCACTTTTTGTGTTGTAGAGTCCTGGTGTGGCACTGTTGGTTAATGCGCCAGACTGCAAAGCCATTTGAACTGCAGTGTCGGTGGTTCAAGCTCACCAGCTGCTCCTTTGAAACCCTACTTGTCAGCACTTACCAACAATGACATTTGTGTTTTATTGTGCTTAGCACCATAAAACCAAAAAAACATTTGCTGTAGAATTGACTTAAACTCATGGTGACTTCATGTGTGTCAGAATAAAACTGTGCTCCTCAGGCTGGATTTTTCAGAAGATCACCAGGTCTTTATTCTGAGGCACCAAAGGGTGCCTAATCTTTGGGTTAGCAGTCGAGCATGTTAACCATTTGTTGCTGTTGAGTGCCATCAAGTCAGTTCTGACGCATAGTGACCCTGAGAAGCTGCTGGTGAATCTGAACCACTGACATTGCACTTCAAAGTGACCTTGTGGTCTAGTGCTTACCCTACAGTGTCACACGAGGACTCCATTGTTGCTGTTAAATGCTGTGATTGGTTACAACTCATAGCAGCCCTATATAGGGTTTCTGAGGAGCAGCTGGTGAGTTTGAACCCCCAACTTTGTGATTCAAACCAACCTTGAAGTCGAGTGCTTATCCTACGGCATCACACCAGGACGTCTGTGCAGTATTTTAGAAAATATAAACAGAGTCTTTGTAATGCATTGCTTAGGAACTACAGGGAGTGAATATTAGAGTTAGTAGGTTTTTATATGTATAATTTTAAGAGGCTAATAAACTTAGCAATTTTGGTTTAACTAAAGCATTACAATAGTAGTTGAGGAAAATCTTCATTTACTCTTACCTTGTAACAGTCACTGAATGAGTTTGTTGTTTTTCAACCTTGGTAAATTAAAGTCTTAATCACAAAAGTTCTAGAAGCAAAAACTTAACCCTCCTTAAAAGAACAAAGGTGGCAAAGACACAGAGCTCTGAGATTCATATATTTTCATGAAACCCTCAAAAGGGAAAATCAGTAATTGCATCAGCGTGAGACATGGAACGTATTTTAAAATGATTGGAGATTGCTTTTATGTGTTCGCTTTGGATTAGTTTTGATTTCATGTACTTTAATTTGTTTCTTTCTTTCTTTTTTCCCTTAATGTACTCTAAAGAATGTAAAACACTTCAGAAGATCCTATTATCACTTGTGAAATTGCCTTCTTCTGTACCATTGGATGTAATTTTTTTGTCAATCAGTTTATAAGAAAAAGGTATCTGAGAACAGACTATTATTTTTAGCATTCTAACAGTAGTGAAAACCCTAAAGTATATTCAGTGTAAGTTCAAATATACTTCAATAAATTCCCAAAAGTAAATATGTTAAGGATATTTATTTTTTTCACATTTAAATTCTATACGAATGATCCTTTTTTATAAGCTTACTATTTTTATCTCTAAAATTTGCATTTTCATTCATAACTGAGCTTACGTGCTGGTTACTATTCATTCCTTTTGTAAGTGTGGTCAGAGATGATATAATTGAAGATGTTCCATTATTTGGTGAGCATCTTAGGTTGCCAACTCAACTTTTGCTTCTCTTTGCGAAGGCACTGAGGCGTGAATTAAAGGAGAAAGAGTATTCTGTCCTGAATGCTGTAGACCAAGCTCGAGTGTTCCTTGCTGATCAGCCAATTGAGGCCCCTGAAGAACCACGAAGAAACCTACAATCAAAAACAGGTAAGACTGGCTTCTTCGGTGGTGGTGGTGGTGGTGGTGGTGGTGATGATGATGGTGATGGTGGTGGTAGTAGTAGTGTACGATGGAGTCGGTTCCGACTCATAGAGATCCTGTTCTGTATCTGGTTTTTTTACCATAGAGTGGTTCGTGGGTTCCATCTACTGACCTTGTGGTTAGCACCCAACACATAACCCCCTTCTTTGTTGTTGCTGTTGTTAAAGTGTCATCAAGTCAGTTCTGACCCCTGGTGACTCTATATAGGGTTTCCAGGGAGCAACTAGTGGGTTTGAACTGCTGATCATGCGGTTAACACTCCAGTGCTTATCCTACAGTGCCACACTTTGGTACGTCATAAAAAATGCATGTTTCTGTTGTCATTGTTAAGTGCCGTCAAGTCGTGTCCAACTCATAGCGACCCTGTATAGAGTGTCTCAAGAACGAGTAGTGAGTTTGAGCCGCTGTCCTTGAGGTTCAAGCCAGCCTTGTGGTCCAGTTCTTATCCTACAGCGTTATACCAGGACCAAAAAGAAAGATTCTTTACAGCATTTCAGAATCTGAGATTTAAAATTATTTTCTAAGTATTACTTTATCATACATGTCATTATTTAACAAATATATTAAGTTTTTATATTTTAAAAATAAAATTTTTGTCTACTTCAGTTTCACTTTTTTAAAATGAAGTTAACTGGAGAAGAAATGGATGTGGATAGAAAGCATACTGTAAATATAAAAAAATTCTTTTAAAAATTTGCATTTCTTATTTTTGAACACAGTACATAAATAATTGTAAGTATAGAAGAATAGTATTAAACTATAAAAATAAAGCATAAAATGTTTAAAAATCTTGAAGTAAGTTTTTAACTTTTGCTTTTGCAAGATCACTATTTAAGAAATAATGTTTTATTGAGTAAATTTTTGGTGGAAGTTTACATAGCTAGTTAGATTCCCATTTGACATTTTCCACCAAATCTTTGTGTCATTAACTACATTTATCACAATGTGTCAACATTGTCTTTGATTGTGTTCAGTTTGTTTGTTTTGTTGTTAGTTTTCCTGCCCTCTTGTCATCTCACCTTGGCTTTTGAGAAATCGTTGCCCTTGGGTCTCATACTGATGGTTTTAAAGCATTATTTTGTGTGTCACTGATCATTCACTAGATGGTGGGTGGTCTTGGACTAAGCTGAGTTCCAGATTCTCAGATAGACTGGAAAACTGTCTCAGAGGGGTGGTTTCAGGGAATCGTCTGCTGTTTACTTTTCCAGTTTGTCTGCCTTTGTAAATTAGAAGTTGAGTCAAGAGCACTTTTTAAAATAAGTCATCAAAGAGCCTTTTGTTTATAACCAAGCAAGATTTAAATTAAATGTAAAACTAATATCATTTACATGCTTTGGTTTAAAATGGAAACTTTATCTTGCTAGCAAACAGCCTTACATATCATAGTAAATTTAAGGGCTATTTTGCAGTGAATTTGGGGAGTCTATTTTTTCTTTTATTGTGATTTTTCACTGTTGACAACAAAATCACTCTGTTGCATTTCAAAAAATAAACATGTCATTCAAAATTGTTTCCATCATTCATTTCACATTTTTTATGCAGGTAAAAGGCTGCCCCTTGCTGTGTCCAACAGTGTAACGGATTACTTGTAAGGGAGTTATCTTTGGGAACTGTTTGACTAGATTTAGAACTAGAACTGGAACTGGATCAGATATTTGGACAGATAGCAATTTTCCTACTGAACCTTTTTCTGAGGAGGTCTTCTTTAGCCCGAAAATATTTCTCGTGAAGGCCATGATTTTCTTGACAAGGCACACATAACGTAAGAACAGTAACAATCTTGTATAACATCTTTCCATTCTTTGCTTTCTCTTTTCTGTGTATGGTGTTCAGTTACCCTACTGGGATCTAGAGATACTGGGATCTAGATCTAAAGATAGGAACTCTTGTAGATGGCTCTCTAAATTTTGGGTTTATTTCCACTGCATCATGAAATTGACAATGTACTCCTCCTGGTCTACATGTCTTCTAAGTCACCCTACAGAGAAATTGTAGCCCTGGTGTGGTGCTGTAGTTGTGGACTGCTAGCCATAAGGTTGTCGGTTAAAATCTACCAGCTGCTTCTTGGAAACCATATACAGGGTTGCTATGAGTCGGAACCAGCTGAATGGCACTTAACAACTGAGAAACCAAGTCATTGTTGAGTCTTCCACTTTTCATCACTTCAACTTACTGAAAATCACTCATAATTGCCATTTCTTTTAAGTTTTATTCTGAGTTCTCTGTTTCTCTTATATACACACACAACATTCACAGAAGTACTGAATTCCAGATTCCCAGGGTTTTCGGAGTAGATTTATGGCTAGCTTTCAGTAAAGTTAGCTTTGGAAGACCCCCAGCGAGATGGATTGGCAAAATGGCGGCATAAATGGGCTCAAGTGTGCCAATAATTGTGAGGATCAGGACCGGGCAGTGTTTCATTCTGTAGTGCATAGGGTCGCTATGCATCTGTAGTGACTCAGTGACACCTAAACAACAACAGCTTTTGGTAGGTTTTGTCTCATTTCATTATTCTGTCTCCTCCACTTTTGTCTGTTTTCTGATGAGCTAATTTTACCATGTTCTCCTCTGACCAAATACATTCACTGACTCCAAGGTTAACTTGACCTAAAGAATTTTGGTTTTGTCCTTATTTCTTAAGAAATAATCTTTACAACCTAGGGATTTCCCCAGTGATTGAAGTGCCTTTGAGGAGGTCCCAGAATACAACTAACCTAACAGATTATGCTCCTTGGAGGCCAAGATGGCTAAACTTCGTCTCTCATACTTTGGACATATTGTCTGGAGGGAACAGTAGCTGGAGAAGGTTGTCATGCTGGGTAAGATGGAGGGTCAGAGAAAAAGAGGAAGAACCCCCCATGAGATGGATCGGCCAGGTGGCATCATTGATGGCATCAAGTGTGGCAGCAGTAGTCAGGTTGACCCAGGATCGGACATTGTTTCCTTCTGCTGTGCATGGGGTCGCTATGAGTCGAGTCGATTCCAACTCGATGGCACCTGACAACAACAACAAACAGGTTATGCTAGTGAAGATGGTGGCTAGATGGACCATAAAGACCACCTGTGGTATCAGTTGACCCCAGCTGATTCAGTCAGTCAGGTAATGAGGCCCCAGTAAAGGCTCTGCACAGAGAAGCTTCATGGATTTCCTGTTTGGTTAAAGAGAAGGGTAGTTTGTTCCATCTTTGATTGTAGAAACCTCGCGTAGGGAACCTGCTTAGCCCTCACTATAAATGTCTCTTTGTTTGTACCCCTTTTGCCATAGTAAAGCTGTAATCATGTTTCTAGAGCTTTCCAAGAGTCCTGTGAGTCATTCTAGGGAGTTTTTGAGTTGGAGGGAGTATTTGAAGACAGTACGTCAGAAGTGCGGGGCCTTGGGGATCCTGGAGCTTACAACCGTCATTAGAGGTCTTGGGTTGACTTGGCAGTCTGGATGATTGCCCTTCTACTTGTAAGATCTGATCTAGCTCTGGGTGGTTAGGGTCAGAGGAAGATGTGCTGCATGTGCAGCTAAGAACAGAATTGGATGGATTGAAATGGAAATGCAACACCTTCAATTTAGTTGATGTCAGAGAATTGGATTAGATTGCATTAATAGATTGTATTGATTTCATTGACATGCACACAGGTTGCTTACTGAAAAAGAAATTAGCCGACATTTAAAGACCTTTCTGGCTTTTCAGCGTACACTCCTACTTCATTTCAAGGAATCTCGGAATTGTGCAAACTGTCAATGCACACAGCTGCTAAACAGTCTGAGTTCAGCACTTTTCCTGTAAGCCTTTATATCTTGCTTCATGTAACTCAATCTGGTTGCTCAAGTCAAAATCCTTGAAGCCACTGTTGGCTCCTTTTGTCTTTTATTGCCCAATTCTATCAGTAAATCCTGTCATCCCTACATTTGAAATAGATCAGTAATGTGACCATTTATCATCACTTCCACCAGCACCCGTCACCTAAGCCACAGCTACTTCTCATGTGAGTTGTTGCAGATGCCTTCTGCTGATCTCTTTGCACTGTACTTGCCCAATCTCATGAGAGACTGCCAACATAGCTGTCATAGTGACTATTTCAAAATGGAAGTCTTATGTCACTTCTCTGTTCCAAACCTCCTAGGACTTTTCCTCCCACTCAGTGAAGGTCAGATTCCTCATACTGAGTTTAAGGCTCTCTATCTTCCTATGTCTCTGATCCCACCTCCTACTACTCTTCCTCACATTCACTCTGCTGCTGCCACACAGGCATTCTTGTTTTCTCTTGCATATGTCAACCATGATCTCATATACAGGCCTTGGTACTTGTTCGCCCCTCTGTCTAGAATTCTCTTCCTCCAAATATCTGCATGGCTTCTCTCTCCCTGTCTATAGGTTTTTATCTAAACATCATCTCTCAGTTAGCCTTGTCCAAAGGCCTCTTCCCATCATTCCCCACTTCCTGTTTCCTTTGCATTTATTATCCACCATGCTATGTGTCTTACCTCTGCATTACCTATTGATCCATCAGAATGTCAACCCCATGAACATAAGGTTTTGTTTTCAATTCACTGTTGTTTTTTGTAACATCTAGCAGCCACTTACTGTGTAGTTGTTGAGGGAATGGGTGCATGGGTGGAAGACTGTCAGGACAAAGAACATAAGACACATTAATGCTGACAAGATTTCCATTTAATTGGGGGGAAAAAACCGAATGCATTTGGGTGAAAAAGCCAACAATATAACACTGTATATCCTAAAGGTTAAAGGTTCTAAGTGGCTTTGGCATTTCAAGGGTAGAAAGATTTTAAGTTAGAGTAGAAATGGTATGAAGTGATTGTTGTTGTTAAGTGCTGTCTAGGTGGTTCCGACTCATAGCAACCCTGTATAGGGTTTCCGTGGAGCAGCTGGTAAATTTGAACTGCCAACCTTGCAGTTCAAATGGACCTGTGGTCCAGGGCATTATCCTACAGTGCCACATAGGTTCAATGAAGAGGAGTAATCACATGGGAGAATAGGACCATTAGCAGTACAGTCTTAGCCCTGAGGAGGAGAGTGACTGAGTTTTGGGGTAAGTCAGTAGATAGCCTGGGTGAGAGACAATGAAGGATGAGCTGTAAGAGGACCTAGAAAATCAAACATTTCAGACTTCATACAGCAGGAAAGCAGGTGCTCTTACAGCTTTGTTTTATTTAAGGTTGGAAGAAAAATAAGTTTGATTGTTCATCTCACCGTATCCACCCTTTAGTCAGCTTTTCTTGTCTCTTCCTCAGTACTTTCTGGGAAGTCAAGGAAATGTTTTTTGTTTATTTGTTATGCTCCTTTATAATAGTAAAACTTTTTTTTTTTAAGTTTTTATTGTGAGGTGTACATGGGAGAACATCAGCTTTACACTCATCCTATCATTTTGTTGCAATGATTATAATCCCTTCGATGCATCATCAAATGCATTATCAAATAACCAAATACACCACACAGGCCCACCCCCAGCTGTCAGCACACAACTCTTCTCCTACCCTGAGTCCAGTGTCCCTATTCCATCTGTCCACGTCATCTTCTCTGTTTCCATCCCTGGTGTCACTGCCTCTCTGGGTAGGGTCCTGCTCTCCGTTCTTCTCACTTGCTGGTCCCAGGGACCTCCACTCCTGGTCTGCAAATCAGTCACTCTCCTCCTTTTGTGAAAAAATATCTACCTCTACATTTCTGACCTTCACAGTCAGTCCTGATGGCAATTATTCACTATTGACCACAAGAGTCGTATCCCCATTTCCTTTCACCAGCCTGGTCCTAACAGATTAGAAATCATTCATTGGTGATTCTACCTTCCCCTGCCCCGTCTGGAACTAGGTACCCTCTTGAAGGCTTGTAAGCCAGTCACTTCTTGCCTTTATAGGCCCCCCTCATCTGGGGTAGCCAATGTCTATTTACCTATCCTTGTCAAGCCGGTGTACCGAGAGGGTGGGAATGATCCTTGCTGTAAAAATGTGTTCCCTTTTTTGAGCTACTACATCCATAAGTATAAGCAAAGTTCATCAAATTGTAGCAGGTTAACCTTTTTTTTTGTCCCTCTTCTTTCTTGTAGTCAAGTTCTGATCATTCAGCCATCGAAGCCAGATCAAGTGGGTACCATCTGCAAGTATGGGTGTTCTTGTGCCTCTCCCCTCACTTCATATCAGCTGGATGCTTCACTCTCCACTCCAGTCCTCT
>NW_006408531.1:1382295-1383426 GCF_000296735.1 Chrysochloris asiatica | reverse complement strand
CAGTGGATTACACTGATTGTTTTTCTAATGTTGAACCATCCTTGCATCCCTTTTATGAAACTCACTTGGTCGTGATGTATTATTTTTTTATGTGCTGCTGGATTCTGTTGGCTAGGATTTTGTTGAGAATTTTCGTGTCTGTGTTCATGAGGGATATTGGTCTGTAGTTTTCTTTCTTAGTGATAGCCTTCCCTGGTTTTGGTATGAGGGTTATGTTTGCTTCATAAAAAGTATTAGGAAGTTTTCTGTCTTCAACAATATTCTGGAATAATTTGAGTAGAATTGGTGACAGCTCTTCCCTGAATGTTTGGAAGAACTCACCAGTGAAACCATCTGGGCCTGGACTTCTTTTGGTTGGGAGTTTCTTGATGACCTGATCAATTTCTTCTTTTGTTATGGGTCTGTTCAACTTTTCTACTTCACTTTGTGTAAGTTTTGGTAGGTCGTGTTTTTCTAAAAATGCATCCATCTCTTCTAAGTTTTCGAATTTGTTGGAGTACAACCCTTCATAGTATTCTCTTATTATCATTTTGATTTCATTTGGTTCCGTTGTGATATCGCCCATGTGGTTTCTAATGCGAGTTATTTGTGTCTTCTCCCTTTTTTCTTTTGTTAGGTTTGCCAATGGTATATCAATTTTATTAATCCTTTCAACGAACCAGCTTCTTGACCTGTTGATTCTTTCTATAGCTTTTCTGTTTTCCTTCTCATTTATTTCTGCTCTTACCTTTATTATTTCTTTTCTATTGGTGACTGTAGGTTCTCTCTGTTGGTCAGTTTCTAATTGTTGGAGATGGTGTGTTAATGTGTTAATTTTGGTTCGTTCTTTTTGGATGTATACATTTATCACAATAAATTGTCATCTCTGCACCCCTTCTGCCATATCCCAAAGATTGTGGTATGTTGTGTTTTTATTCTAATTTATTTCTAGGAACTTTATGAATTCACATTTATTATCTTCTTTTACCCAGTCACTTTTCAACAGGGTGTTGGTCAGTTTCCATGTATTCGACTTTATTTCCTTAGTCTTCTTGTTGTTGATTTCTAGTTTTATAGCATTGTGGTTTGAGAAGATGTCTGTAGTATTTTTATGTTTGTAAATTTATGGAGGCTTGTTTTGTGACCTAACAC
>NW_006408531.1:1380951-1381889 GCF_000296735.1 Chrysochloris asiatica | reverse complement strand
TTTGATCATGAGGTATAGTGTTCTTCTTTATCTCTTATGCTGGTTTTTGTCTTTACGTTTACTTTATCAAAGATTAGAATTGCCACATCTGCTTGTTTATTGTTTTAGTTAGCTTGGAATATTTTTTTCCATGCTGCAACTTTTAGTCTGTTTTTGTCTTTGTATGTAAGGTGTGTCTCTTGCAGACAGCATATTGTTTTCTTATCCAATCTGCCACTCTCTGTCTCTTCACTGGTGAATTCAATCCATTGACATTAAAGGTAATTATCGATTGTTGTTGTTGTTATGTGCCACGGAGTCAGTTCTGACTCATAGCAACCCTGTACAGGGTTTCTGAGGCTGTAAATCTTTATCAGCATAGAAAGTCTCTTCTTTGTCCTGCGGAAGAGCTGGTAGTTTCGAACTGCTGACCGTGAGATTAGTAACCTGAATTGTAACCACTAATTATCGATAGGTATGAATTAATTGCCATTATATCAGTTTTTTGGTAGTGCTGTTCGTTCCTTTGTTCTGCATGCCTTCTTGTGCTGAGTTTGTGTTTTTTGTGCTGTTTCTTGTTTTTTTTCTTCTTCTTAGTTTTCATGTTCTGCTTGGAAGTTCAGTTTCATGGTAATTTGTGAAGTATTAACTTTCTTTGGGGTTACCTTATTGTCTAAACTTTTCTCTGCATTTAAGATAAGCTATTGTATCCTGTAATCTACCTGATATCTCACCACCTTGATCTCTGTTCCTATATTTATCCCTTCTTTGACATTGATATTATTTTGATCTTGGGTTGACCTCCCAGCTCCTTTGAATCTTAGACTCTCTTCAGATTTTTTAACCCTTTTTTATGCTTGCTGTTCTATCTTAGCAGTATTGAGAGATTTGTCTTCCAGCTCGCTAGTTCTGGCTTCCATCTCTTCTATTCTGCTCCTTTCCCCTTTCAGTGTTTTGTC
>NW_006408531.1:1340314-1379726 GCF_000296735.1 Chrysochloris asiatica | reverse complement strand
TCCAGGCTGGGCAAAGAAAACTCAACAAGGAAGAGGAGGAAACAATGTGTAGAATCTCCTGTACTTCCTTTTGCAAATGTCACTGCACTGCTTTTAGTGCTGGTTCCCTTTGCTGGTCTGGCTGTAGCCCAGCCCTCTGAACTCCGCCCTGGTGGGGTGGCTACAGAGGAAGTCCCATCTCGAGCGATTCCTAACTTGCAGTATTTTCCTTTATATAGTGATTTTTCCACTTCCACGTGCAGGAAACTGATGCCCTGGACCTTATGCTAGATCCAGAGCTCTGCTGTTGTTCTGTGAGCGTAGCTTCTCTGGGTTTTCAATCCCTCCCCCATGGAGCTTTTCCTACCTGGCTGTCTCTGTCGTCATCAGAACTGGAACTGACAGTATTAAAAGTTTTGATGTCACTAAAGCTTCACCAAGTTATACATTTCACTCCAGTGGTCATTCAGTTTAAGACATGGAAAAATATTGCTCCCTGAGTTCTTATTTTGCTCTTCTGTTCAGGATGTCTCTGAGCCCCATCTTCAAATATTAAATTTGGAGTGCCAGCAAAAATAATGCCAATTTAACTTTATGGTGTCCTTATTTTTTCATTATTAGTCATTTTCATACTATTTCCTTTGCTGACATTCCACAATGCTTGCTGATGCTGCCTGCTGTTAAAAATACATGTAAGAAAATTATCCTTAATAGCTTTTGTAATTTTGTTGTTTACCATGACTTGCATATAGCTGCTATAAGAAATTGAGTAATCGCATGTGATGCTACTTAAAGTGCTCAGAATTGGAGGGCAGTAAGAAACGACAGGAGTCGTGGTGTGGCTCTGTGCAAGATTGCAAAGTCATTTGAACTGCAAGGTGGGCAGTTCAAGCTCGCCAGCTGCTCCTTGCAAACCCTATACAGGGTTGCTATGGGTTGGAACCTACTCGACTGCACTTCAGAGCAACAACAACAACAATAGGAAACAACATGTCATGATTCTTTCAGTCCTCTTAATGAGTATTTATTTAGCAGTGCTGTGTGTACTGTGGAGTACTGGTGTGGAGGATAAGCACTCGACTGCAAGGTTGGATTGAACCTCTAGGTTGACAGTTCAAACTCACCAGCTGCTCCTAGGAAACCCTATACAGGGCTGTCATGAGTCAGAACCGACTCAGCGGCACTCAGCAAGAACTGTGTGTTCTGTGCCACAGGCGCTTACCAAAATGTATCCATTTTTCTCTCCAAAACCTTTTTTCCCCCTCCAAGGTCCTTTTTTTAAATTTTTCTTCTGTGTTGTTGTTTGGTGCCATCGAGTCCATTCCAATTTATACCAACCCTGTATAGGGTTTCCAAGGAGCAGTTGGTGGATTTGAACTGCTGACCTTACTTATCTTATAGCACCACACCAGAACTCCTTTTTCTCCTACAATCTCTTTTAATGTTGAATGCATTAGAAAATATTTTAATATTGGTATTAATATCACTACCTTATTTTAGAACCTAAGGAGCCCTGGTTGTATAGTGGGTTAATTTTGGACTGCTTACCTCTAGGTTGAAGGTTCAAACCCTCCAGCCTCTCAGCCAGAGAAAGAGGAAGCTGTCTGCCCCTAAAGATCTCTGCCTCAGCCCTCTGGAGCAGTTCTGCTCTGTCTAGCACGGATGCAATGGATCAGAATTGACTGGTTGGCACTGGGTGTTTTAGACTCAGTCTTTTCCTTTTGGTGCTGTAGGATAAGCACTGGACCGTAACATCAGCGGTTCAAACTCACCAGCTACTCCCCGGAAACCTAATATAGGGTTGCTATGAGTTGGAACCGACTCAACAGCACTGAACAAGAACATCTCTGGCTAGTACTTTTCAAAACTTTATTAATTGGTATCCCTGAATCAGTATAGAAAAGAGAATGACATATCTAAATCATAAAACTGGTCTTAGTGCCCCTGGTTTAAAACCTGCCAGGTCCCTGGAATAGAACTGCATTTCCTTTGCTGCCATAGAAGATGTGCAGTGACCTGGGTTAACTTTGTACTCCACTCACTGCTCCAAACTTGCTCTCCATTTGATACTGAACTTCTCATGATGCTCTCTCTGCAGGTAATACCTAGCCTCTTCTGCAACAGGTCCTTCGTATGAAATTTTTCCTTGTAATACAGTTAATATGTATATTTTAATCACCCAGGTTGTACAAAAGGGCTTCAAATAATTAACAGAAAAACTTTATCATCTTTTAGTTCTATTTACCCATGATCTCTTTTGAAGCACATTTTATATCCGTTAAATTATTTTGTATCTGTTATTGTTTTTAAGGGAGTCCTGGTGTGACGCTGTGGGTTAATGCACTGGACTACAAAGTCGTTTGAACCACAAGATCAGCAGTTCAAGCTCACCAGCTGCTTTTCAGAGACCTTATACAGGGTCACTTGGGTTGGAACCGACTCGTGGTACTTAATAACACCAACAATTGTTAGTGCCGTCAAGTTGGTTCCAACTTAAAATGAACTTGTGAGGGTTTCCAGGGAGCGTCTAGTGGGTTTGAACCATCACCTTACGGTTCACACCAACCCTGCGCTCTAGTGCATTATCTTACGTGCCACGCGAGGACTCCATCTGTTAAATAGTAGAGCACTATTACTGTAAGCAAATCACTGCCATTGCTTTTGGTCTTTGTGCTTTGTGAACCATTTTCATATTGATTTTAATAACTAGCCAGTGAACTGGGAAGAACCCATTGTTTAATTTATATATGTATATATATTTTGATCAAAGACACAAGAGTCAAGGAAATATGGTGGTGCTAGCAAAGAACACTCAGCTAATGAAGGGGAGATTGAGGACCCAGAGTAGTGTTAAGGTTCTCCGTTAGTGACCTTCCCTACCCTTTGCTTTTGTTTGGCATTTGACTCATTTCTTCCACTTCATCTCCTCTCCCTCTGTTTGCTCACTTTCAAGCCATCTGGCCACTGCCCTCCCAATTCCTATAATTTCATTTTTAGAGCCTTTTAACCCTGCATACAATTCCTGGTTTCTCCCTTGGGCTCCCAGCCATCCACAACTCTGCTCATCCTGGAATTGGAATCTCTGTGAAAACCACAGTGCTGCATAATGAAGGTGAATCGGTGATGTTCTGTGACCTTCTCAGACACAGTCAGCTGAAGGCAGCTGTTCTCCTTGCTCACTTCTACCTCCAAATCTGGGTCCAGAAGTAATCAGGGAATACATGTGCCCTCTCACCTATTCAAAGTCCTGGCATGGTGCTATGGGATAATGCACTAGGCCACAAGGTCGGTTTGAACCCTCAAGGTCAGTGGTTCAAACTCACCAGCCACTCCTTGGAAACCCTATACGGGGTGCTATGAATTGGAACTGACTTGATGGTACTTAACAACAACTACTCGCTTATTTAGTACCTTGAGTTAAAGTTAAAAGTCACAGGAGAGTTGTAGACTTTGCCTGTCTCTGTCTCCAATCCACATACAAACATGTGTACCCATACATACATGTTTCATCATTTAAGGTTAGAAGCCCTGGTGGTCCTGGGGGGTAAGCATTGGGCTGCTGTCTGCAAGGTTGGTGGAGAAAGATGATTCAGTCTGCTCCTGTAAATATTTACAATCTCAGAACCCCCGTTTCAGGGGTGGCCTGCAAAGGATGCTGGTCTACCACCCCTGCACCCCTGTTATCTAGGGGTACTATGACTATGAATCAACTGCATGGCAATGTTTTTTTTTTTTTTTTTAATCAAACACTAAATCAAACTGCTAACAAATAATAGGATATTTCACCTCCAAAAATATATTGAATATTATACAAGTCGTTGTCTATATGTGGGTGTAGAAAAAATTTTTCCTTCTGCTCAGCTCTTGACTTCTGTTTTTGTTTTTTAACAAAATAGATCACATCATTTTGTTCACAAATTTTCTCTTGAGTTTTCTTTAAGAATCGTTCCACGCAAGGCATTATTGCAGCTCTTACTTTATTCAGGTTGTCCATCTTTCCTGCATTAGCGTAGTGCAGTGGATTTTGCCTCACTTAAATGATGTGTTAATGGCCACATTAGTAGCCATAGAACATACCTCAGCTATTACTTTATTTAGTGTGTTCATGCATTGATTTTGTTGCTAAGTGCCATCTAGTCAATTCCAACTCAAAATGACCCTGCATAAGGTTTATGAGGCTGTAAATCTTTGTGGGAGCAGAAATGTGTAAAATTTCCGAGCAGCTGGTGGGCTCGAACCACCAAACTGTGGTTCACAGTAGAGTTCTTATCGTACAGTTTTGTGTTAATGTGCCTGTGACTGTTGTTGTTAGGTGTCGTTGAGTCGGCTATGTCTCAGTGACCCAATGTGACAGAACTTTTCCCATAGAGGATTCAAGTCTGAAATCTTTTGGAGAGCAGATCACCAGGTTTTTTTCTTGGTTGGCATCACTGGGTGGGTTTGAACTGCCTATCTACCGGTTAGGAGCTGAGCACTTAACTGTTGCCCCACCATGGCTTTTATGATTAATGCTTAATAATAATCATTTTCCACATATAAAACTGTATCTGTATTAATATTTTTCCTCATTGGTCCTTTGACAACTAGCAATGTGTATTTAATACTTTAACTTAAGGCTGTACTGATATCTTTCAACTACCAAATGTTCCAAAATATTTGCCAGCCCATTTTACACGTGTGTACAAATAAAATTGAATGATTATTGAATGAACATGTGAAATTATCATATACAATTAGAAGAAGATACTTTCATATTGATTCTAGATATAACTAAGGTTACTACATTATTTCTTTACCTCTAATCAAATAAGGACAGGGTACATATGACCTAGCAAATCCAGGAAAACAAATGAATACTTTTTATCATAGCCTTTTCTTTTTTCTAGTGACAGCATTGTTCATATGAACCCCATTCACGGTAAATGACAGATACTCAGCCATCCATAACCACAGGGCCAAGAAGAAATGTATTTGCTTCTGAAACCAAATCGTAGTAAGTCAAGGACTGGAATCCCACCAGCAGCTTTCCATTTCTTCCTCTTTGACTCTCACAAACTGTTAGCTTTGGTTTCTTACCATTCCTCTGACCTTGTATTTCACTGTCTCATAGTGGTTATGAGTCAGGCTGCTAACCTCAAGGTCAGCAGTTCAAAACTACCAGCAGTTCTGTGGGAGAAAGATGAGGCTTTCTGCTCCCGTAAAGATTTACAGCCTCGGAAACCCTTTATAGGGTCACTGTGAGTTGGGACCGATTCCACGGCACATAACAACAACAACATAACAGTGATGGGTAACCCCCTTTTAAGATCCATGACACTCTAGGAGAGAGCTCTGATAGACTCAGCTTAAGTAACAAGGCAGTCAGAATCTGTTATTAGTCACCCTCTTTATCAATGAAATGAGAAATAAAGGGAGAGTTGATTCTCAAGTAGAAAGGGGAAAGGGAGAAATGCTATGAGCCACACTTAGATGTTCACAGCACACTAACATTGATCTGGTACTTTATTATGCCTACCATTGTGTAAGGCGCCTCACAAGCCTTGTTTCATTAAATTCTTGTAACAACCTTTGGAAGTGTGAGTATTATTATTACTCCATTTGATGGATGAGAAAATTGAGTCTTTGAGAGGTTTAGAAATACTCTGGGCCCAGCATGTAGCAGCATGACTCAGGTTTACGTCACTAAACTTGATGCTCACAACCGTGTAGCATATCTTAACAACCCCATTCAGCATACTGTAAGATAATACAGCAAATGGAAGAAATGAAGAGGTAAAAGATCTGAACAGAAAATTTCCAAGGCAACTCGAAAAGACAAAGTCAGATATTATAATGAAATGTTCAAAGGCCTAGAGTTAGAAAAGCAAAAGGGAAGAACACAACATTTCTCAAGCTGAGAGAACTGAAGAAAAAGTTCAAACCTCGACGTGCAATATTGAAGGATTCTATGGGCAAAATATTGAATGATGCAGAAAGCCTCAAAAGAATATTAAAGGAATTCACAGAATCAATGTACCAAAAAGAAATGGTCAATGTTCAACTATTTCAGGAGGAAGCATGTGATCAAGACCCAATGATACTGAATGAAGAGGGCCAGGATGCACTGAACATTGCCAAAGAACAAGGATCTGGGAAGTGATGGAATACAAATGAAAATCTTTCAACAAAATGATATGACACTGGAGGCACTCACTCATCTATGCCAAGAAACTTGAAGAAAACTACCTGGCCAGCTGACTGAAAGAGAACCATATTTGTACCTATTGCAAAGCGAAGTGTCCCAATGGAATGTGAAAATCATTGAACAACATCATTAATATCACATGCAAGTAAATTTTTCTAAAGAGAATTCAAACACGCTTGCAACAGTGACAGGGAACTGCCAGCGGTGCAAGCTGGATTCAGATAAAGATGTGGAACTAGGGATGGCATTGTTGATGTCAGATGGAGCTTGGCTGAAAGCAGAGAATACCAGCAAGATGTTTGCTGGCACTTTATTAACTACTCAAAGACTTTCAATTGTGTGAATCATGACAAGATGTGGACAACAGGTACATCGACGAAGGGTTACCGAACGGTTTAAAATTAGGAAAGGTCTGTGTCAGGGTTGTATTCTTTCATCATACTTATTCAGTCTGTATGCTGAAAAGCTGGATTATAAGAAGAAGATCATGACTTCAGGATTGGAGGAAGACTCATTAACAACCTGCATATCATGCAGATGATATCACCTTACTTGCTGAAAAGAAAGAGGACTTAAAATACTTACTGATGATCATCAATCCATAACCTTTGGTATGGATTGCATCTCAATGTAAACAAAACACAAATCCTCACCACTGGACCAATAGGTAACGTCCATAAATATGGTGAAAAGATTGAAGTTGTCAACTATTTCAGTTTGCTTGGATTAACTATCAACACTCATGGAAGCAGCAGTCAAGAAATCAAATGATGTCTTGCATTGGGCAAATCTGCTGCAAAAACCTCTTTAAAGTGTTGAGGAGCAAAGATGTCAGTTTGAGGACCAAGCCATGGTATTTTCAGTAATCTCATATGCATGGAAAAATTGGACAATGAATAAGGAAGACTGTAGAAGGAATCATGCATTTGAATTGTGGTGGTAGAGTAGAATATTAAAAGTCCCATGGAACAAACAAATCTGTGTTGGAAGAAGTACAGCCAGAAAGCTCCTTAGAAGCCAGCATAGCCAGACTTCATCTCTCATATTTCAGACATATTATAAGGAGGAACCAGTCCTTGGAGAAGGGTATTATAGTTGTCAAAGTGGAGGGTCAACAAAAAAGAGGAAGACCCCCAAAGAAATGGATTGGCACAGTGGCCGCAACTGTGGGCTCATGTGTGGCAACAGTTTTGAAGTTGACACAGGTTCGGGTAGCGTTTCATTCTGTTGTGCATTATGTCTCTATGAGTGGATACAGACTTGATTGCACCTAACAAGAAGCTATGTTTACCCTATACTAGTTGTTAAGTTCCATCGAGTGGGTTCTGACTCATAGCAACCCTGTGTAGTAGTTCCAAGAAAGGCTGGTGGGTTTGAACCGCTGACATTGTGGTGAGTGCTGTGGGTTAAGGCACCAGACTGCAAAGCCGTTTGAATTGCAAGGTCGATGGTTCAAGCTCACCAGTCGCTCCTCGGAAACCCTGTATAGGGTCGCTATGGGTCGGTTCCGACTCGACGGCACTTAACAACAACAACAACATACCACCACACCAGAACTCTTTATACTATACTAGAGTCTATGAAGTATGAAATAGCATTATGAAAAAGTTTGAAATATTGAGAATGACCAAAAAGTGACACAAACCTGCTGTTGTTGCATAATGGTACTAAGAAACTTGTTCCATGCAAATTTGCCAGACTTCCAGTAAAGTGCAAAGTGCAGTAAAGTGAAGTCGAATGCAATGACCCTGTAAGCTAGGTATGTAGTAGAATAGGCTTTTGTTTTCCATATTGTTCTACTACTTTTGGAAAAAAATCGTATAATAATTAAATCTGTTTGTAACCTTTCATTTTTCTCTTCACTGCTGTGTTTTTGTTTTATGTTTTTTTCCCTTCTTTATTAAAGTCCAAGGCTGCTTAATATAATGGTATACCAGTTCATTGATTCCATAGCACTCAGGGAGAAGGTGTTTAGCCAATATTAGGATTTGTCTTTTCAATTTCCATATAATGATTTGAAGTGTCAGTCATTGCTTTCAAGCCTATAGACCAAGAAAATGATTTAATTAGCATCTCAAGTCCAAATTAGATTAATAAAGTTGCAATCTGTGAAAAAAGCACAGAGAAATAGAACACTGCTAGCTTTCCTAGTGTTCCTAGCTATAGAATATCACTGTGATGTTTCATAAATTACACTTCTGTAGTATATGTATGGAGTCCTATGTGGTGCTGTGGGTTAATGCACTGGACCGCAAAGTAAGTTTGAACCATAAGGTCAGTGGTTCAAGCTCACCAGCTGTTCCTCGGAAACCCTTTACAAGATCTCTATGGGTGGGAACTGACTTGATAGCACTTAATAACAACATGTATATATATGGATGTGATAAAATAACAACAAGTATATATATGGATGTGATGAAATTTAATCTTCATTTTGAAATATATATATGAAAATATAATGAGTAAACCCATATATTGGGCAAAAATTTAGATCCCTTTTTTCATGCTAATGCATACCATAATAAATCCCATTTCAGTAAACAGATCAGCATTCTTGACAAAGAATTAATATGATAACAAAGGTTAGTTTGATGGATACAACATTTTAAATTAATTGTTCTCCATCTGTTATACTGTCTAATCGCTGTTACAGCTATCCATAAATCACATTTGCCTCATAAAAGAGATGGCAGTAATTTGCATGTGTGTATTTTATTGTAATCAACATCTGGGATGCTACTTTCCTGATTTAAACATAAAAATTAAAAGGGTATAAAGCTCTTAAAATGTTGTCATATACTTATTTTTGGTTGCCCCTCAGAACAAAGGAGGTATCTAACAGTATAATCCTAGCAAAGGCATAAATGCCTCTTTTCAATTAAACTCCTCATGTATTTTGGCAGTAAATAAACAGGCTTAACTAGCTCCTTTTATAAGAATAACTAAACTTGTATGGGGAGTGTGATGGCCCCGTAGAATAAGCACTGACCTGCTACTCATAAAGCTGGGGTTTCAAGTCTACCAGCCGCTCTGCGGAAGGAAAATGAGGCTTTCTGCTCCTGAAAAATTAGATATTGTTAAGTACCACCAACAACCCTATAGAGACACTGTATAGGGTTTCCAAGGAACAGCTGGTGTGTTTGAACCATCGACCTTGCCACACACTTGAAAATCCTATACAGGGTCACTGTGAGTTGGAACTGACTCAACGGAACTCAACAACAAAAACTCCAGGCTTTTGATCGTAATCCATGATTACCAGCAAACTAGTTGCAAACATAATTTCCTAGTCATGTTGACCCATATGTGTCAGTTTAGAGCCGTGCTCCATAGGGTTTACATTGCTGTTTTTTCTCAAGCAAACTCCCAGGCCTTTTTCCAAGGCACTTCTGGGTGGACTCAAACCTCCAACCTTTTGATTAGTAGCCAAGTGCAATAAACATTTACACCAATCAGGGACTTTAAGCAGGCTGGGGAGAGATAGACCATAGTGTGGCAAGAAACAGTAGCGTTTGATTCTAAGTTACCTGTTTGGTTCTTTAAGGACAAAGGAGAAAGTGGAAGATTTTAGTATGTTTTAGTTAAAGATACTGTACAGAGACTCTGTCATTCATCTGACAAGTGTTTATGGAGTACTTACTATGTGCTAAGTAATGTTTTAGACATGGGGGACACATCAATGAATGAAACAAACACACAACTTTGCCTTTCTAGAATTTCCATTCCCAATTTCAATCCTCCCTCTTAATACTTCCCTCCTCACCACCCCTCATAGTCTGTTCCCTGGCATACAACACACATCACTGACTTGAGAAAATCACAGAATGCCCTGTAGCAGGAGGGGTCTTGGGAATATGTAGTTAAAGAAAATTGGAAGTTGAATCTCAGGTTGTTTAGCTAATACTGATGGTTCCACAGGCCAGATTCTCTCTTGTTCTTATTCCTTTCCCTGGAGGGTGATCTTCATGCTGATTTGCCCTGCCTCTTCCTCAGCTCAGCACTAGGTTTACTTTTGTTGGCCCACTTTATGGAAGAGAAAACAACAAAGAGTTGAGACTGTGGTTTTATCTTCACTGACTTCTGATCAGAGGTGTCATTTCTCTCCTTCATGGTGGTCAGAATTCACATTTCCTGCCTATTTTTCGCCTCTTAATACCTTACTTTTCAGTATTTGTAAAAGATCCATCCTTAACATTTTTACTTTGACATTTGGTCTTGATTTTCCCCATATGTATATATACTCTGTTCCCTTTACCTTCAAAAAGTTTTTTTTTTTAACCCCCCCCCCCCCCCCGCAACTTGGATGAATCCCTGTCATCTTAGTCATAAACCTACTGAAGGATTTAGGCTACACATTGGCAGGCTGATCTTCTCTGAGTATTTCCTTGCAATTTATTAGATGGGCATAATTAGAAATAGTACAGTAATCAGCTGATGGCAATTAGTGACATACTTTTAATCTGCCTCTTAATGAATTGTTGTCACCAAGCATTGTACTGAATAGGAAATGGACTGAGCCTCTTAAACATTGAGGATTTCAGAGAAATGAAGTTGTATCTTAATCATTTAATCTGAAAATTGTGGAAGAATCTATTTTCCATCATTTTAACGGAGTATGCTTTGTCATGGAGTTTTTAGAAAGTGAGATTGAGGGGAATGAGGAGAAGAAAGGACAGAGGGAGTGGGGAGAAGGGTCAAGTTCAGTCAAATCGACTCTCTGGAGGTATGAGACCCCCAACGCTTTTTCCCTTGAATTCTTATTGGCTAATTAACTTGATAGGCATATGTGAAAATCTCTTTTAAAAGATAAGCAAACAAATAAATCAGTTGCTTTCAAGTGGATTCCAATTCATGGCAACTCTATATATGTCAGAGTAGAATTGTGCTCCACAGGGCTTTCAGTGACTGGGTTTTTCAGAAGTAGATTGCCAGGCATCTTCTGAGTAAACTCAGCCTTGTACCCCTTTGGTTAGCAGCCAAGCACATTAACTGTTTATACCACCCTGGGACATCATGTGAAAAATCTCTCTTGTTGTTAAGTGCTGTCAAGTCAATTCCATCTCATAGAAACCCTGTACGGTATTTCCAAAGAGTGGCTGGTAGGTTTGAACCACTGAACCTTGTGGTTAGCAGTCTAGTGCTTATCCTGTAGTGTCACACTAGGACATGTCTACAGATGTCTAAATCTCTCAGACTTCGTAATAAAACGATAAAAAGAATGAACCTTTGTTGAGGGCCTACTTACTATGTGCTAGGCATGGGGCAGAAGATTTTTAGATACCAACTGAGAGATCCAAAGAGATAAAACATATACTTGTGATTATATAAGTAGTTAGTATTGGAACTAACATATTGGTTGCTTCAAAGAGTTAATGGGAAATGGAATAAAAAGAGAATGGAACTTTTTGAAGGCCTTTATGATGTTGTTAGGTACCATCGAGTCAGTACTAACTCATAGCAACCCTATGCACAAGAGAATGAAACACTGCCCGGTCCTACACCAACCTCACAATTGTTACCATGCTTGAGCCCATTGATGCTGCCACTTTGCAAATCCACCTCCCTGGGGGTCTTCCTCTTTTTCTCTGACCCTCCACTTTACCAAACATGATATCCTTCTCCAGTGGTTGGTCCCTCCTGATAATATGTCCAAAGTATAAGAGATGAAGTTTGGCTATCCTGGCCTCCAAGGAGCACTCTGGCTGTACTTCTTCCAACACAGATCTGTTGGTTCTTTTGGCAGCCCATGGCACTTTCAATATTCTCCTCTAACAACATAACTCAAATGCTTCAATTCTTCTACAGTCCTCCTTATTCACTGTCCAGTTTTCTCATGCATATGTTTATTGAAATTACCATGGCTTGGATCAGGCACACCTTAGTCCTCAAGCTGACATCTTTGCTCTTCAACACTTTAAAAAGATCTTGTGCAGCAGATTTGCCTAATGCAATACATCCTTTGACTTCTTAACTGCTGCTTCCATGAGTGTTGATGGTTGATCCAAGAAGGATGAAGTCCTTGACAACTTCAATCTTTTCTCCATTGATAAGAATGTTGTTTATTGGTCCAGCGGTGAGGAGTTTTGTTTTCTTTACATTGAGATGCAATCCATACTGAAGGCTGTGCTCTTTGCTCTTCATCAGGAAATATGTTAAGTCCTCTTCACTTTCAGCAAGCAAGGTTGTGTCATCTGCATATCACAGGTTGTTAATGAGTCTTCCTCCAATCCTGATGCCACATTTTTCTTCATATAATCCAGCTTCTCGGATTATGTGTTCAGCATACAGGTTGAATAAGTGTGGTGAAAGAATACAACCCTGTCGCACACCTTTCTTAATTTTTAACCTTTCGGCATTCCCATGTTCTGTTCAAACAACTGCCTCTTGGTCCACGTACAGAGAAGTTCCCTCACACGATCTCCTAATCTTTCCATGCACCAAATTGCCTAGGAGTGAAAATGCTACTCTGCATTATTTGTTTCTGTATTTGTTGGCATTGGTATTTCCTTTTCATCTCTAAAGGAGCTCTGGTAGCGTAGTGGTTACGAATCGGGCTGCTAATCTCAAAGTTGGCAGTTTGAAGCTACCAGTGGTGTTTCAGGAGAAGGATGAGGCGTTCTGCTCCCGTAAAGATTTACAACCTCAGAAACCCTGTGCAGGGTCACTGTGAGTCGGAACCGACTCCACGGTACTTAACAACAACAGTAACAACATAGGATTCTAGTTCTATGAAACACACACACACACACAAAAACAGAAGCACAAAAACTCAAATTAACAGTATAAAGAGGGTGCTTGGAATTATAGTGCTTGAAATTAATCTATGAGGTTCATTCTTCCCTCACATTAAGAAACTTTGTCAGGCTTTTTATATGCATATTGGAGGAAGATGGGAGCAGAATTAAGTGGAAAGAATTCCACTTAAAGTTATGAGGTTTACTATTCTCAGTAAAAAGTGAAGTGAGAAAATTCCGCTCAGACCAACTCAATTCCAAAATCATTTTAGGAAGACATACACTCTCTAGGTTGGGCACCGTGAAACGGGGGAAAGTAGTGAAATATACACAAGCATAAAGCTTTAGACTCTAAGTGTAAAAAAGACAGAATGAAGATTACAACTCGATTAGGTTTCTACCAAAATTGAAAAACAAAACAAATGCAGGAAAACTTTATTGAAAAGATTGTTACACATTTTCATTGTTATTTCATGGACAGAACATACTTGAACAATTTTTTTTTTTCTTTGCATAAATACACAAAGAAAATGACTTTTCATTGTTTTGTTTCTGCTGTTACGATTTCCTTTATGATATATGCCATTTATTTACACAGAGGGCTTTAAAAATTCATGGAATATTTTTATGAAGCTCCCCTCATACAATTTAGAGGCATAATTAGGGTAGACTGTTTTCCCAGAGGGAGAAGGCCGTTCCCACATGAGAAAATTGAGATGCTCAGCCATGTCGTTTGACTAGGAGTAGAGGGTAAAATGGGAAGAGGACTGATTTTGAGTCTGAGTCTCTCCTCTTGGCACCACTTTGTCTTTTCCCACCTGGACAGCAAAGAACCACCTGATTGTGATGTAATGGTGGGACTTTGCCTGTTTGAAGAAATACACCTCACCTTAAAGAAAACAAAAATCTTTACAGCAGGACTAATAAGCAACATCATGATAAATGAAGAAAAGATTGAAGCCGTCAAAGATTGCATTTTACTTGGCTCCACAACCCTTGGAAACAGGGATCAGGAATTCAAGTGATATATTGCAGATCTGCAAAAGATCTTTTTAAAGTGTTAGAGAACTAAGAAATCACTTTGAGCTCTAAACTGTGCCTGACCCAACCGTGGTATATTCAATCGCCTTAAATGCATGCTAAAGTTGGACAATGAATAAGGAAGACCAAAGAAGAATTGATGCCTATGAATTACGGTGTTGGCAAAGAACATTAAACAAGCATTCTGCCAAAAAAATAAATCTGTCTTGAAAGAAGTAGAGCCAGAATGTTCCTAAGAAGCCATGATGGTGAGATTCCGTCTCTCTTTCTTTGGACGTGTTATCAGGAGGGGCCAGTGCCTAGAGAAAGGCCCCATGATTGATCAAGTCCATCAGTGAGATGCACTGATGCCGTAGCTGAACCAGTAGGCTCAAACATAACAACAGTTGTGAGGACGGCACCGGAACAGGCAGTGTTGTGTTCTGTTGGACATCGGGTCTCTATGAGTTGCAACCCACTTGATGGCACCTTACAATAGAAATTTTAAGAATTCAAGAAAACTGGACAAGACAGAAGCAGCCCTAGTGGAGAAGTGACTGAGGTGCTCAGATGCTATCTGGAAGGTTGGTGATTCAGACCCATCAGCCATTCTACAGGAGAAAGGTGTGGTCATTTGCTTCAGTAATAAATTGTACAGCCTTAAAACCCATCAGCCTTTCTGCAGGAGAAAGGTGTGGTTGTTTGCTTCGGTAATAAATGGTTCAGCCTTGAAAACCTGACGGGGCAGTTCTCCTCTACCCACTCCGGTCATTGTGAGTGAGATTCGGTTTTAGAGTTAAAACAAGAGGAAATTTTCATGATTGTTCTTTCCACTCTCTTCTTTTTCTTCATTTTTCTTCATCCCCTTCTTCAAACCTCCTTAAATGATTGTACATACTTCCTAACTTAACTATCTTGTAACACAATAAGCAATGCTGTTTATTGTATAAATAATATATAATTTCAGCTTTGAAGTTTGGCCCTTTAAATGTGCTGGGAAGCGATGAATGAAACAGAGCACCCCCATCCCCAAAAAAAGAAAAAAAATCCAAAGGACAACTGCTCTCACACACATACATGCGTATGCACGTACACTTGGGACTAGAAAGGTGGTTTAGGAAAACAGATGCTGCTCTCAGAATTGCTAGCAATCTTATTTGGTTTCCTCTGTCTTTATTCCTGCCCTGTCACATGCAAATTAGATTAGGATTACTCACTGAATTTCCTTTGCTCCCTGGTCTTCAATAGTGAGTGCCTCTGCTCTACCTGGGATTGATCACAACCAGCCAATCAACCATGTCATTGCTATTGAATGGATTTCAACTCCTTGAGAGTCTAGAACTGCTCTATAGGGTTTCCAGAGGAGCTCTGGTGGCATAGTGGGTTATTCTTTTGAGCTGCTAATCACAAGGTCAGCAGTAGCAAATCCGCCAGCCACTCCATGGGAAACAGTCAAGGCTTTCTTCTCCCATAAAGATTTACAGCCTCAGAAACTCTACACAGAGGATCTCTATGAGTCAGAACCAACTCCATGGCACACAACCATGACTACCACTGTAGGGTTTCCAAGGCTGCAGTCTTTACCGGACCTGTTGCTGGTTGCCACGTCTTTGTTCTGCAGAGAAGTTGGTGGTTTCTAATGGTCTTTCAGTTGGCAGCTGAACACTTAACCTCTGTACCACCAGGGCTCCTCACAACTACCCACTCAGGAAGAAATATTCTGTGAACTTTGGCAGCATGGACCTGAGAAGTCAATTTATATGACAATAAAGGAGTCTTTGGCTCTGTAGGATAAGCACTGAACCACAGGGTTGGCAGTTCAAACTCACTAGTTGCTCCTCGGAACCCTACAAAGGGTCACTGTGAGTCAGAACTGACTAGATGGCACTTAACAACAACAACAACAGTTTGTGCTGTAGGATAAACATTTGATTGTTAATGGCGAGGTCAGCAGTTCAGACACACCAGCCACTATCAGAAACCCTATCTTAGAACTAACTTGAAGGAACACAACAACAATCTCATGATGGTCTGACCAGGGAACATACTGCAACCCCTCGGGGGCACTTCAAAAATATCCGTGCCTATTCTCACCATTGGCCAGCTAAATCTGAATCTATTCAAGTGGACCATGCCACGAAAAAAATTTAAAAATCTCTGGGCAGTTATTAATAGATCAGAATCATGGGTCAAGAAGATTATCCACTCTTTGCATGAGGCTCGTAGAATTTGCCAGAAAATATGAAGAAAACTTAAAATATTTAAATTACGAGAGGATTTTTTTAAAAAGTACTATGCTCCCTGTATTGTATTGCCTTTTGTCTGATCTGTCCTTTTGTTTTAATTTTTCTTTTTTCTTATCCCAAATGGTCATAACTTGTTTCATGTGTTGCCTCTTTATGACAGATTTCACACGCATTCTGGAAAGTTTTTATTTTGATTTGAGCTTCACTCTGTTCTTAGCTGAAAGTGTCCATTACAGGGATTGCAGCTCAATAGGAGGACCTTTTCCTCTGAATCCATGGTTAATGACTACGTTTCCTTTCTGACAGCAGATGATGAACTGAACACAGAGCCTGTCTCTTAGTAGCTACTTGAGTGGGGAGTATATAATAAATACCACAAAAGGACTGCTCAGTCAAAAGATTTTACATTCAGTGAAGACAAAAAAAGAGTCACCACCAGTTTACAGTGTGTTTTGTCACAGGACAAAGAAGTTGTGTGTCTCTACACCAGGTTATTTAGTGCCTGACTCATGAAAGGGTTTTTTACTTTATCTGAGAAAAATCATCATAATTAACTTGTCTGTTTTGAAATTGGTACTTTTTTTTTTATTATTATTTAAACAATAGACAGTGCTTAAAATATATCTTGAAAGAAGCCAGGTGACTTATTAACAGAAGCAGGTGTCGCCATAAAAAACTTATCAAGCCCATCTCTTAATGAGGCTGAGAGTGATTTTTTTTTTTAATCAAGTAAATAGCAAGATCATTTTATAAATATCTTGAAGGTATATAGATTGAAATAAGGTTTGCATTTTTAATACATACCTTTCCATGGAAAGGTTTTTAAATGCAGAAACTTTGGGATCCTGATGTGTTCCAGGTGTCTTGAAAGCTTTGCAAGTTTGGGGACTTCTCTATGGGATTCTTAGCTCCCCTCCCTGACTGTTGTACTATATCTCCTAGTTAACTTATTTTCCTAATCTATCTTTTACTGATGTATTTGGTCTGTCTAGCAATCATTACCAAGGGATTAGTTAAATTCTTTGTAGCCTTACCTCATTGACACGGTGGTGGTGGTTATGTGCCGAGGAGTTGGTTCTGACTCAGTGACCCAGCATAGCTAGGGTTTAAATCTTTACAAAAGAGAGCAAAAAGTCTCATCTTTCTCATGCGGAACAACTGGTAGTTTTGAACTGCCGACCTTTAGGTTAGCAGCCCAAATCGTAACCACTATGCTACAACTCTGAAATCTATAATTGTTAAAACTCTTCATTGACCTTTTGCTTGACAGCAATTTTTTAACAGTGGAGTTACTTTGAGGTCTCAATATTAATGTCTAGAATTTTCTGGAAGTTAAGATGGACAAAAATATCATGTGTTCTTTCTGTTCCCTATAACCTGATTTTTAAATAATATTTAAATACAAACAGAAGGCAAATTTACATTGATTATGAAAGTTATTGGGCTCAAACATAGCAACAGTGGTGATGATGGCATTGGACCCACGCAGTGTTTCGTTCTTTTATGCAGAGTCTCTAAGACTCGAACCAATTCAGGGCATCTAACAACATTAACAAATGAAAGTTACAGTTTATGTAGGACAGTTTACTTCAGTTCATCATTTTAAAGGCATGATTTGGAACATTTTGAGGTGAAGTGGAAATAGCTAATGCAATTTATACCAAAAGATGGGCCATTATCACAAAGTATGCATTTCTCTCTTAAATTAATTGAAGTATAGTTTAGCTTGCTTGTATGTGTCTGAATTGCCTCTCTGTTTTCAGGGGACAAGCAGAACCAAACCATGATGTTTGTTAGATAAGACTACAGGCCTCCTCAGGTGGAGCAGGTAGTGAGGTCCCGGAATGTTTGATGCTGCTGGAGTCTCCGCTCTGTGTCTGTCCCACTCCTCTGATCTTGTCTGCCCACCTCCCTCTCTCCATGTTTCTGACTCTTCACTTTGAACTTGACTTTGATCTGCATCCTTGGCTTTGCTTCTAACATTTATCAACCTGCTTGTATCCCATGACCCAGCCTTGAGTTATGCCTGTTCTGTTAGCAAATCTAACTGCATTTCAGACATTCTGGAAGCCCTTTTGCTCTATTAAGTATTTAGGATGGTCTTTGAAATCTTGTTATCATCCTATCGAAATGTTTGTGGATGCGTTATACTTCCGGAGCAGAAGGAAATGCCCTTCATCAGAAAAGAACTACCAAACAGAGTCAGACATGATGAAATAGCCAAGATACTATTGTTTGCCTTCAGTTTTATTTTTGGTATAAAAAAGGATAATAAAATAATCTTTTCTGAGAGTTTATCTTGATAGCTCACAACTATTCTCTGATAATTATACTTCTCATTTTTCTTGAGGTTGATGAAATGAAAAACTGCCCGTGGATTTTAATATCTAAATTTATATTAAAGAAAATGGTTAAATTTCCTGAGATATCTTGTTACATATCAGGATTCGCAATATATTGGAATTAAAAACTCACCCCAAAACTCTGGGCCACTTAGTAATCTGTTTTCTTCTCCTTCTGAGTACACATTTAAGTGGTAAGAATTTTTTCTTACCCTAACTAGTTAACACTGTTTCCGTTTACCCTGGTAGCAACCCTTCAAAAGGTGATATTTTCCTGTAAAGAGTGCAGAGTTTTTCAGGTATCCAAATTAATTTTATTGTTTTGTTTTGTTTTTTAATCGCAGAATTGACCCCTGAGGAGAGAGCCCAAAAGATCGCTAAAGCCATGCGCAAACAGTCTTCTGAAGTCAAAGAGAAATGGGAAAGTCTAAATGCAGTTACAAACAATTGGCAAAAGCAAGTAGACAAGGCGTTGGAGAAGCTCCGAGACCTGCAGGGCTCGATGGATGACTTGGATGCAGACATGAAGGAAGCTGAGGCCGTGAGGAATGGCTGGAAGCCCGTGGGAGACTTGCTCATTGACTCGCTGCAGGATCACATTGAGAAAATCATGGTCAGCATTTCTACCTTTGATAAATGATTTCAACAAATGTTTTCTTGTTATGTACAACACAAATAACGAAAGTCACATATACAAATTGTTATAAGAAACTAATATGAGACGAATACCCTTGCAACACCCTCTCAAGTCAGAAATTAGAAATTTTCCTGGTGCAGTAGAGGCTTTTCCTTACCATGATAAAACTAAACCAAAAGTACTTATCACTGGGACGTTTACAAGTAACTGACTTTCATTTTTCTTTATACTTTTATGCACCCAACTGTGTATCCCTAAACAATGTAGATGATAGTTTTACCTACTTTTTGAAAATATTTTAAAAGTTCCCTTTTGTTTCCAGATGGCCCTTCACTTTTTCATTTTCCTTGCAATTTATTTGTTGAAAAAAAACCAGTTGTCTTCTACTGTTTCCCATCGACTGGATTTTGCAGAATTGCATACACATGGTGTTGCTTAGCAGGATCCTCTCTCCTGTTTAGGTTCTGTAAATTGAGAGTCGAATTTATAGGTTGAATTATAAGCATACTGTTTAATTAGAAATTCTCTTCTACACATTCTATGTCACTGTCTGAGTCTGTTAATCTGAAGGATTACTGTAACCAAAAATCCTGTTCATTGTCAGTAATTGCCCAGAGTTACAGATGGTAGATTTATAGTCTAGATCCCCTAGGTGCCCATATCCTAGAGCATATCCAGAATACAGTTTATAAAATTTAGGTGCCAAGAGATACAACTAAAAGATTTAGAATGCAAAGGGGATATGGGGTAACAGTAAATTATAAATTTAAGAGTGATGAATCACATTAAGGATTCTGATTTGTCAGAAAAATCACAAGATGTTGGGTTGAAAGTATCTGTCATGATTGAGATCTTTCATTGTATTTATGCCACAGAAGGTATTTTTTGCAAAGACATTGGATAACAGTTGCTCTGTGTGCACGTGACTGAATAGGGAAAAAAAAAAAAGTTCTAAAAAAGACAACAGTAACTTAATACAAATGCATGTTTCACAAATATATGTTCTTATTGTTAAGTTCCACCACATCGGTTCCAACCCATAGCAACCCTCTATAGGGTTTCTGACAAGCTACTGGTGAGCTTGAATTGCCGACCTTCTGGTTCAAACTGACTTTGCAGTCCAACACATTATCCTACAGCATACAGACATAGAACTAATAGTAATAGGTAACATTTATTAAGTCTTAACTACATGAAGGCAACTGTTCTTAGTGACTTTTAATTCTCACACTAACTCAACAAGATAGATACTATTATTAAGCCCATCTTAGAAATGATTTAACTGCATATACTGTTAAGTCTACACAGCTGGTAAGTGTGGAGGTGTTAAGTCTACACAGCTGGTAAGTGTGGAGGTGCATGATTTTTTTTCCGCCTTGCTTTCCCCTTTCATTGCAAAGGCCTGTTTCATAACAATATAGTGAATACAACTTTGGTTAACATTTAAATTTGGTTTCTGAAGTTAAATATGAAATTTTTTTAGCTTAAATATATTACTAACAGAATATTGGTGCCTGCCGTCTTTCAATAAATATACATAGGGACGTTTTCAGCTACACTATGAATTAAATAGACTTTTTCTGGCAGCCCTTGTGTTCTTAAAACAATTTCCAATGATGGATCTGCATTTAAAAATAGAACTGAAAACAAAGTCTTTTAGCACATCTACTCCAGAAGTTGTGTACCTTTTGTTTTGTAAAAAATGGTTTTCAAACACTGAAAATATTTAAGCGAGTGGAGTATAAAAAGTATTTTGTACTGGATTTCCAAAATGCCTTTGAGTTAGAGCAGACATTTACCCAGTTGAGTCTGAATGTATCGTATTATAGTAGCGGATAAAGGGGCTATTAAAGGCCTACCTTTGAAAGTTCTTAATCTCATTTGATTAAAGGAATTGCCTACATTTACATCCAAATCCTTTTGTTCAAATCTCTGCATAAGTGGAAAACTAGAAACAATACAGTTAATATTTTAAGAGGAAGGAATAAACCATGGATTAACATGTTTTCAAATTTTGTTAGGAATAAAGAAAATAATAGCCAAACCTCTTTAATCCAAATAAAATGGATCCACAGTTGGAGGTATTTTATTTGTGTTTTAAAGTATATTTCACATTTCACTAGAAATGTTTAAAAAGTCAAATCTGTTGTTACTGAGTTGATCCCAACACATGGTGACCCCATGTCTTGGAGTGTTGAACTGCTCCATTCGATTTTCTAGGGTGGGTTCATACTGCCCAACCTTAAGGTTAGTAGTCAAGCATAAACCAAGGACTTACAATTATTGTTTCTTTATTGAAGCTAGAAGCAGATGAAAATAACCGTGCTCAAGGAAAGGGGCACACAGGACATAGAGACCAGCAGATGTTATTGGAAGCCATTGTGCAGACTGTGTACCCCTCAGTCCTAGATGAGGCACTGGGTCAGATTCTAAATGCCATGGACCCTACTGGAAGGGTTGTAGGACAGAGAATGTTGATATGTGATGTCCACTTAATCATAACCCCTCCGGGTGCCAACAGGAAAATGAGGCCACGAAGGGCAATAAATTTGCCAAAGATCCCATCCCAGAACCCAGTCCTGTATTGAGGTGTGCTCCACGTGGCTTCCCACCCCTGCCTGAAGTTCTTCCATCTCTGAGTTTGTGCATTAGATGCATGTGTTACTAGCTCATGGATGGATAGTTGCTATTTCACATTCACCTAGTGACGTAGATGCTAGAATGATCCCCATTGTGTAGGTGGGGAAACTGGGGAGACTCTGGGAACTGCAAAAGAGGTCTCAAACTGGTTAAGGAGGGATATGTTGTGTCCAAAGCTAGCGCTGTCTGCTCAAAGCTGGAGCCCTGGCTGCAGCCAGCTGCTGATGTAGATACTAGAATGATTGACAATGGGTGGGTAGGGAGATTGGGGAGGCTCTGAGACGCACAATGACTTGTCCAGGATCTCAAACTGCGTTGTGTCTGAAGCCAGCTTTCTCTACTGCAGCCAGGCCTCCCCAAGTTCTGTGGGAGGCTCTGTTGGTGCCGCCGTGTTCACTTACAGAGATGGCCTGGCGATAAAAAGATGTTCCGTCAATCTACAAACTGCAAGATTGTGTTACGTATGGGATAGGGTCTTAAGCCTTCTTGAATTCTAGGTGTTGTGTGTTTCAGGTCCTTACAGAAGTGAGCATTGAACAGAGAACAGTTAGCTTAAAATCCTGGTCAGAGAATCAGGGGGCAAAGTTGTGTTTCATAAAGTTTCCTTTCGTTGTTTTTGTAATTGCAATGAAAATGTCCACCACAAAATACTCATCAATTAAGTAATTTTGTAATGTAAAATTCCATGTCGTTGAATACATTCCTCAAGTTGTGCAACCATATTTACTCTTCTTTCCAAACTGACTCCACTATCATTAATAAACTCAGTGCCCGCTAAGCAAAACCATTTCCCTTTCTCCTTCCTTTCGTTCCTGGGAACCACTAATATCCTATTTTATTTAAAAAAAAAAAAAATCAGAAAAGAAATACTGATTGTTGTTAAATAGTGATAAATATGTCAGAGCAGCTAGGAAACAAAATCTTTGGGGGTATTCAAATCATTCTTAGTCTTCCTTCTTTGCAGATTTGATACCTTCTGGCAAGAGTGTTTGGGATTCACATCTGCCAACAAGCTGTCAATCAGCAGCTTTAATGCTAACAGATGTTTTGGGTTTTATCATAAAGACTGTATAGACTTATTCTCTCACAGAATAAGTACAGCCCAAACATGATAAATTAGTTCTTTATATTAGAACCCATAGTGGTTCTGCAACCATTATAAACTTAATGTATTTCAAGCCTCATAATTCAGAATTTACAAAAAGTAAAACCAAAGTAAACTTTCTCCCCACAATGAGAGATTCCTCATTGCTATAAAACACCTAACCATAAAATCAGCAGACAAAATCCCAAGACTTTGTTGAACAAAAGTCTTCTATATTTTCATCTGTGGTATGGAGTAGCAAAACATTATGTTGGAGAGAAAAAATGTAATGTCCCTTATTGTTAGACAAGACTTTTTTAATCTGTCCTGATATAATCTAATTAGCAAACATATTTTATTGCCTTTGAAATAAATCTGGTGATTATTTGCAACTATATAAATTTTAGAGCATTTGCTAGCATTTCATTTTTCATCTTAAAAACCTAGAAAATGCAAGGATGTTGACTTTAAAAGCTGACCACAATTTTGGAGCACACGGAGAGACTATTACTGCACAGTTTTAAAACCGCAGTCATAGAAACCTGGAAAGATTTAAGTTCCATAATTATTTCAGAGTGAGTTTGAGGGAACCCAGTCCTCTGCCAAGTCTAGAATGAAAAAGCTCTTTTCTTACCCCCGCCCCACATCAGGCTGTCTCATATTTATAGGATCTATTGTCATATAGATGCTGTAATCTTTGTGGGAGCAGAAAGCCTCATCTTTCTCCAACGAAAACGGCTGATAGTTTTGAAGTGATGACCTTGAGGTTAGCCGCCCAACCCGTAACCCGCTACTAGAGTTCCTTTTTATGGTATCGTAGGTGTTTTGAATTCATGTGAATACAGACACCTCCAATGGTTCATATTTTTATAATGAAATTAAATAGGTAAAAATGAGTGTGTATTGTTTGAACATCTTAGACTGTCTTTGGAAGGAGTGTTAATTACCTGGAATTAGTAGCACAGAATCTACTCAGGTCAATATGTGCTTTCTCAGTGAGTGGAACAGAGAGAAGGGTGTACCTTTCTTCTTGATTTCTTTAATTCAGTATCTTCATGTCTTTCGCTTGGCAGTCAGGCACTTAACCACAGCATCATCAGGGCTCCTTCCTGCACATCTTGGCCTCAAAGAGCAACTATCATAACCCTAAATTCCTTCTCCTCCCACCTTGCAAGAATTCAGATGTCTCTGTCAGCTTCCCTTCTTCCACGTGCTTTTGAAATGTCACTGTCTGTCTGCAGGGTTTTGGTGATACTCCTCACCGTAAACACTTTGCCTTCTGTGACTGTTGTTTCAGGTGTCTCGTACACACTGCTACCACCATCATCCACATCTCTCACCCAGACTTGGTAATCATAACTGTTCTGATGGCTTGCTGATCTCTTTCTCCAGGACTTTCTTAACATGCCTTTTGGGAATGTTCAAGAATTATAAAACACTAAGTCATTATATTCTTTGATTTACGTAAAAATAATTTTCTTTTTAAAAATAAAGTTACATTCTTTTGATGTTTACCATAATAAAGATTATTTTTAGCATACACATTAGAATGTAAGGGGGAAAAGAAGAAAAGTCTTTTTGGCCCAAGTATTTTTCTTCTCCTTGTCACATTCTTGGTATGGTACTGTACGGTAAGCCCTGGACTGCTAACCCTGGCAGTTCAAACTCACCAGCTGCTCCTTGGAAACCCTATACATGGTTGCTGTGAGTTGGAACCAATTTAACAACACTTAATAACAACAACAGCATCACATACAAGGGGCTTCAAAAGTTCATAGAAAAACTCCATTATATCTTTTCATTGCATTTCATTCCATTTCCCTCCTCACTTCCTTTCATACTATTTCACTGACTGTGTCCAAAGGTGGCGTCCGTGACTTCTAACCCTCCTTTGCCTCTCTTTCTTTCGAGTCCTATTATCCGGCCCCACTCAGAGCCACATAAAGTGATCATGATATTGTAAGGGGCAGACTGTACTTCCTGGGTATAATAGGCACAGGCCAAGGGATTAGGAAACTTACTTTTACTGATCACTTTCTAACTTAATTTTATGTGGAGACATGTTCAAATCAAATCGTTACATCAGGCGAAAACATTAAGATAGACATTAAAATAGCAAAAAAAAAAAAAAAAAAAACCTAGAAATTAGTAAAGTGGATAATGTAACATTTTTCAGATTTAATTGCATGTAATAAAAAAGTCATAATTACCTAATCATTTAAATGAGCACACAATATAGTTATTCTCTTCATTTATTTATCCAAATTCTCTGGGCTATGAAGAAAGGAACCCTGGTGGCTCTGTAGGATAAGCACTGGACTGATAACCATAGGTTGGCAGTTCAAACCCACCAGCTGCTCCATGGGAGAAAGATGAAGCCTTCCACTCCCATAAAGATGTATAGCCTTGGAAACCATATACAGGGTTGCTATGTGTCAGAATTAACTCAATGGAAGTGGGGTGAGGGGATATAAAGGATGAGTCTTTGTCTGATAATCTGGGTTACTAATGACCTGGCTTAAGTCAGAGTTTGTTGAGTAGGGAGTCCCTTGGTGGTGCAGCATGTTAACTGCTCCTCAGAAGAAAACTCTGGCAGTATACACCCAGAAAGCAGGCAATTGAAAACCATTGGAAGCACTGTTCTGCTTTGATACTCATGGGGTTGTACTGAGTCAGAACCAACGCCACAGTGTTTTGGTTGGTTGGTAGCCTGCTATGGTTGATGGCCTTTCCATTGGCCTTACTGTTCCCTTTGAAGGAAAGTTGGAAATAGTTTTAAGTCCATTCTGATAACACAGTTTTTGTCCTTTTCTCTCAGGCTTTCAGAGAAGAAATCGCACCAATCAACTTAAAAGTCAAGGCAGTGAATGATTTGTCTAGTCAACTGTCTCCACTTGACCTGCACCCCTCTCTAAAGATGTCTCGCCAGTTGGATGATCTTAATATGCGATGGAAACTTTTACAGGTATGGTTTACCCTTGTCAGAGTGTTGGTCTTTGAGCCTCACCTTAGTATTTTACCATCATTTTACCTTTCCTTCTTAATTATTTTTCAAATGAACTTATCATGTGACAGCATCAGGTGTATTTAGCTTTCAGTGTTGTGCTCCAGGTGCACATTTATTTAGTGACATTTAATGTAATATTTTTTATGTATACAGGGTTGCTATGTATACATGTATACTATGTATACTAACTATGACTGGGCAATATTGTGTTCTGTTGTGCGTAGGGTCGCTATGAGTCGAAACTGACTTGATGGCACCTAACAACAACATGTAATATTTGGAATGTGTTGGTTCCATTGGATAAGCACTGGACTGCGAACCACAAGGTAGGTGGTTTGAGCCCACCGGCCACTCCACGAGAGAAAAATTAGGTTTTCTGCTCTCGCAAAGATTTTTTTAAAAAGCCTCAGAAACCCTATCCAGGGTCTCTATGAGTCGGAAGCAACTCGACTGCACTTAACAATAATAACAATGTAATATTTATAGGAATTTTAACAGTTGAAATAAATCACATTCATTGAATGTGGTAGTTACAGAAACACTTTTTTTTCCATAATGACTCATAAAGGTGTCATTTTTTTCTCATCTTAATCAAGTATTTTGTTTTGTTCAAAAGATTTTAAGACGATTTTCATTCTCCTTGTAGCTGGTTACTACTTAAGGAGCTTGGGCGTGTGTTTTTTGAAAACATTTTTGCTGCTTTGGTGCTTACCTTAGTCATTCAGTCACATTGTGTTGTTAGCTGTCGTTGACTTTCCTCAGAACTATAGTGACTAGAGTTCCAACTGAACAAACATTGCGTTGTCCTGCGCCGTTTCATAATCGTGTGTGAGCTCATTGTGAGAGTAGGTTTCACGTAACATTCTCCTCATTTGTTGCTGACCCTCTACTAGCAGTTGGTTTTCCTTTTCTAGCGAGAGGAACACAGAGGGGTTTGTGCTTTCTTTGTTTTTGTTCTTTCTCTATTTCTCTAATTCATTATCTTCATGTAGATACTCCCACCATTTGATTTTCCATTAACACATCTCAAAAGATAAAAAGTTAGAGAATTAGTTCTCCTTGAAAGTTAACCAGTAACCCCTAGAGCTTAGATGTTACTTGCTGGGTGAATACAATTGGAAAATCTCTGCTGGCAGACAATGTTTAGATTCAGAAGTAGCCCTAAGATACTCGATGGTTTAAGGAACAAAGTATGTGTTAATGCATTATAAACAACTAACCAAGGGAAATCTTAACTGCCTATTGAGCAAGCGATACACAGTTTTCATTCAAGACAGCTGAAGAGAAGATTGCCGATCTATACGGAACAACTAGCATTATTTGGATTGCTGCTGCTGTTAAGTGCAGTCTGTTCCCACTCATAGTGACCCTGTATAGGGTTTCCGAGGAGCAGTTGGTGGGTTTGAACTGTCAACTTTGTGGTTCCAAGTCCAGTGCCTTTGTTACATCTTTATGTCTCAATTTCTTCCTCTGTAAACTGGTAGAAATAATGATACTTACCTCATAGGGTTTTTGTGACAATTAAAAGAGCTAATTCATATAAATTGCTTAGAAGAGGACCTGGTGTTATTTACTGCCCCTTTCCAGAAGCAAATCCGTTTTTAGCCATTTACAGATTTCCCCTGCTATCTGGAAGTACAGCGGGCCTATGAAGCCTTTTGTAAGCAGAATTGGCATAAGGCAACAGCAATTCAGGAGAAACAATTTAAGCATTCTTAAACAAGAGAAGAACTTACCAGACCATGCCAAATAACATACACAACCTAAAGTAGCCCTAACATCTAGTGTTCACAGGGAGCACAGGGACTCCAGAGGATAAGCACTGAACTGTGAGCCTCAAGGTCAACAGTTCAAGGCTACCAGCCACTCTGCAGTAGAAAGATGAGGCTTTCTGCTCCTGCAAAGATGTACAGCCTCAGAAACCCTATATAGGGTCACTATGAGTTGGAACCAACTTTACGCCACTTAGCAACAATTATGTTCACAGATTCCTTTGAAAGCTACGGCAGTTTGATGCTGAGATGCTGGGGAAGGAGGTTGGTGCAGTTCTTTCATGGCTGGCTGCAAGACAAATGGTGGACACTGGTTTGATTTTGTGACTTTTGTAAAAGTGAAAATCTTATTCGGATTTCTTTCAGTTAGCAAAAAGAGACATTGATGTAGGTCATAAAGCAAACATTTGATTACCTGTGCTCTGATATCAGGTCTGTGAAGGTGTCTGTGCAAGCAATCATATTTTAGGAAATAGTATCACTTACTATAATGCATTAAATCAAGTATGTTATTAAAGTCATTGTTTTGAAATCAAGTTATTCTTTCCTCTTTGTGTGTATCTGTGATTTCAGGTATCTGTGGATGATCGCCTTAAACAGCTTCAGGAAGCCCATCGTGATTTTGGACCATCTTCGCAGCATTTTCTCTCTAGTAAGTGCTGAAAAGGAGTTCTGGCGTGGTGCTGTGGGTTATTGTGCCAGACTGCAAAGTCATTTGAACTGCAAGGTCGGTGGTTCAAGCTCAGCAGCTTCTCCTCGGAAACCCTATGCAAGGTCGCTATGGGTCAGAACCGACTCCACGACATTTAACAACAGCAAACAAAGTGCAAATAAACACGACTTAATCCCGTTAACTGAATAAATTAGCATAATATTTCTCTTTAGTTCAAGAGGCCATATTCTCCCTTATCAACATCGTTATCTACATTAAATGTATAAAAGGACGTATTAATATTAATGCCAGTATAGTTTATTGGTTATTTTTTGTCATACAATCACAATAATTCTTCAATGGGGCACAAAAATGAATTCATCTTTCATTATAGTTTTTCACTGGACCTTTTCCATCATATTTGTCATTGCTATGTCATATCTAGTGCATATTAGTTTCTTCACAAATTCTTTTTATATTTAAAATATTGACATCCACTTATCCCCTGTAAAAATGCACCTGCACTTTTAAGACTAAAGTAGGTCATCCCCCTCAAATCTTACGAGAAGATATAGGCTCCTAAGTTTTATTGCAGTCATATTTAGTTTTTGTTTTAGTTAAGCAGTGCAGAGTTAGACACTCTTCATATGTAGATTTTTATATGATCTTATCCATCTGGAATTTTGAATTTCATGGACTATTCATGAGATCTTGAATAAATCACTTGAGATACTCTTGTAGTCACTGCTGAAGATATTTAAGAACGTGGGATTTAGGTTACCTGGGTTCAATTTAAATGTGAGTTCTGCCTTGAACAGACCTATGAATCTCTGAAAGGTAATTTCATCTAAAAATGCCGTAATAATGCCTACTTCCTGTGATTACCTTGAAAATTCACTGAGAAAACCTCGGGAGTTAAAAAAGGCACCTACACAAATGTTGTCACAAATGGTTTCAGTAAGTGTCGACTCCTTTCATTTCCTCCTCTGGCAGACCTATGCAAGAAACCATTTATTTAATTTAAATCAGTGTAAGTAACGTTTAAACTTAGAGCAAAGCTCATATCCCGATTATGGAAACTTCTTTTCATCTCTAAACATGTAGGAAACCTGAACTCATACCTTGTCCTTCAATTAAATTGCTTTGGCTTATATTTTCCCTTAATCTTTTCATCACTGTTGACAAACTGCTTTACCTCAATTAAAATTTGGTCTTTTCTTACCTTCACAATTTCAAGGACCAATATTAGTCATTTCCTGCCTCCTGCCCTTTACCCACCCTCCACTTGATCTTCATTTCTCTCCCTCCCACTCTCTCCGTCACACACACTCACAGGTGCACACACAGAGATGTGTTCTGTTTTGTATGTCGGATCCCTTAGAGAGCTTATCCCTTGTGGTGTATGGTCTTTACTGGAAGACAATCTCAACCGAGTTATCGGGAAGCATTTTTAAATTTTGGATGCCATGAATGTTGGCAGTATAGTTATTAGGTATTAATGACTCCAGACTTCTTTCATTATTTTTTTTTAGCTTTTTATTGTGAATTGAGTGATGGTTAACAGACAAGATCATCAGCTTTACCCTCAACCAGTCATACATTTTCTTCATCTCAATGATGACAATCCCCTCCCTGCAACAACAGCTGTCCGCTTTCCCCCTGGGACATATTACTTTTCACAAATCAACAAAGCAAAAATATTTGATATTCTCATATAAAACAAAATATATATATATTCATTTAAATGTTCCAAGGATATATTTTGCAAACCTGCCTCTTGCCCACAGGCATGCAACCTTTCTCAGTCCATGGGTGTAGAGTCCTCAGCTGCTCTATCTCTCCATGCCATCGCCTCTGCCACCATCTCCGCCATTGCAGCTCCCTTAGGTAGGATCTTACAATTTTCTCATGCTCTTCTTTCCCGATGGCCCTGGGGTCCTCTAACTCTGAAATGAAAGATCAGCTACTACCCACTTTTAGTTATCCATCTTCTACAATTACAGTTGTGACAGTCACAATTAATCCTGTTAACAGTTGCTCACAATTAAATCATACAGTCCTCTCAGCATCAACCCCCTTGCCCTTTCACCAAATCATCCAGAGAAGAGGAAAACGATTCAATGGCCATTCCACCTTACCCCCCTCATTCTGATGCTAAGCAAACTCATGAAAGCTTGTAAGCCAGCTATCCCTATCAACCCAGTATACTGAGCACTCCAGATTTCTTCAGTCAAATTGTATAGAATACAAACCTATCTATTAAGACCAAACTAAAGGGAATTAAAAAGAAAATCATTGATATCATATTTACAGTTTTCTTAAAAGTGAGGAAATCCTTCAGAGTCTCTAATAGTAGAACTCAAACTCATATTCTTTAGCAAGTGAAGTATTGTCAAATTCATACACACTGTGGGACACTCAAGCACAAGTGCTTTTTAATGTCTATTATTACAGCACAAGGAGATCAAGGTTATTCAAATCAAAACAGTTACTAAAATGAACAGAGAAGTAAAACAAAAATCCCAATTAATAAATTTACCAATTGTGACCACTTGATGGTTGGAATCTATGAATGTGTTATTGTTTGGATTTTAGGCATGGTTATAAAAGAAGCCATTTATTTAGGAACAAAATAAAATCTGGCTGCTATCCAGGGCCAACAGTGCAGTGGGATTGACTCTACTGAGTAATGTGATATACGTCATTCCTCATTTCCATCCCTTTTTCATACTTTAGATAGACATAGATGGAGAAAGGAGTGCTCACCTTTGTGATGAGTAGACAGAGTATTGAACTTAGTGGTAAGAAATCCTGAAATCACCTCCCAGCTCAGCTATGTATTGACTGGCTGTTGGTCTTTGGGCATGCTGGTTCACCTCTGTGCATTGAGTTTTCCCCATCTATGAAATAGAACTTGAATGTGTCTCTTGTTTGCTTATCAAAAGATATATTTGAAAACGCTCTGCCAATATCAGAATGCTGTATTTTTATAAGATATTGATGATGGCATGAAATTCAGAGAAACCATTTGTGACAACTGGTTATTTAGTTATTACAGGGTATAAAGATACTTGCAAATCTTTATTGAATTTGTTTGCTTGTGACTTTATTAGTAAAATTCTTGAACAGCTCTAGATTCATGTGTATGCTTTTCATAAATGAGGCTGAAATCCATGATTTAATGTAGGAATAGTATCATTTTATATATAACTGACATTAAAACAATTACTTGAGAACCTTAGTAAGCACTGAGATAACAAAATCTCAGTCTTCATAATGTTGTTGTTGTTAGGTGTTGTCAAGTCATTTCTGACCCATAGTTACCCTGTATAGGGTTTCCAAGGAGCGGCTGGTGAGCTTGAACCATTGATCTTGTGGTTCAAACGACTTTGCAGTGTAGCACATTTGCCCACAGCGCTACACCAGGACTCCAGTCTTCATAATAATGTAGTGTAAAATTGGGACGTTCTACTTTCTGTATATTTCAGATGAAAAGGATTTCTCTACCTAAACAGTTGCCTCAATTCTGTACAATCTTTTGCCTATTTTTATTTTAAGTACCTCTTTTCATTTCATGTCATTGAATTTATGTGACTGCCACCTCTACTAGGTAACTATTCATGTGGATATGATGCTAAATAAAGAATTGAATCTACCAGTCACTTCGTGGGAGAAATCTGAGGCTTTCTGCGCTTTCCTGTCAGTTTGTCATACTATGGTGGCTTGCATGTCACTGTGATGCTGGAATCTGTGCTGCTGGTATTTTAAACACCAGCAGGGTCACATAAAGATTGATATTCTAGGCATTAGTGGCTGAAATGGACTGCTATTAGCTATTTTGAATTAGATAATCATATGGTTTACTATACTGTAAAGAAAAAATTGAAGAGGAATTGCATCACATTCATCATCAAAAAGAACATTGCTACCTGTGATAGGTAATATCTAGTACAATGCTGTGTGGGATAGGATAATACACTACAAGGAAGACCAATTAATACCTCTATTTTTTCAAAATTAAGAACCAACCATTAAAGCCAGTTATGATGGAATTGAAGATTTCTACAAACTCCTGATATGATGCTGTGAATCAGCACTGGACCTAGAACTACAATGTTGGCAGTTCAAACTCATCAGCTGTTCCTCAGAAACCCTATACAGGTTTGTCACGAGTTGGAACTGACTCATTGGTGCTTAACAATAACAGCAACTTCTTCAGGCTGAAATTGATCAAATATGCAATCAAGATATATTGATAATTATTGGTGATTGGAATGCAAAGTTGGAAAATATAGCCTTGGTGATAGAAATGATGCTGGAAATCGAATGATAGAATTTTGTAAGACCAATGATTTAATAATTGCAAATATACTTTTTAAAACTACATAAAAGGCAAGTATATAAGTATGGATCTCAGAAGATAAAATACACAGGAATCAAATTGACTACATTTTTGGGAAGAGACAGTGGAAAAACTCAATATGAGCAGCCAAACAAGGCCAGGAACCAAGTGTGGAGTACATCATCAATTGCTCCTATGTACATTCAGGCTGAAGAAAATGAAAAGTACATGAGAGCCAAAATATGATCTTGAACAAATCCCACCTGAATTTAGAGACCACCTCAAGAAAGAGACTTGATTCACTGGGCACTAATGACCCAGGACCAGAAAAGTTGTGGGATGATATCAAGAAAATCATATAGGCAGAAAGCAAAGACCACTGAAAACATAGGAAACTAAGAAAAGGATAAAGTAGATGTCAAGAAAGACTCTGAAACTTGCTCTCCGTCATAGAGAAGCTAAAACAATGGAAAGAAATGAAGTAAAAGAGCTAAACAGAAGATTTCAAAGGCAGCTGGAGAAGAGAAGAAAATACTGTAATGAAATGTGCAAAGACTTGGAGCTAGAAAACCAAAAGGGAAGACTGTGCTTAGCATTTCTCAGGCTGAAAGAACTGAAGATAAAAATTTATACTTCAACTTGCGGTATTGAAGGATTCTTTGGACAAAATTTTGAATGACATAAAAAGCATCAAAAGAAGATGGAAGGTATACACTAAATCACTGTACCAAAAAGAAACAGTTGATGTTCAGTCATTTCAAGAGGTAACATGATCAACAACTGATGATGTTGAAGGAATAAGTCAAGTTTCACTGACAGCATTGGCAAAAATCAAGGCTCTGGGAATTGACAGAATTCAAATTGAAATCTTTCAATGAACTCTTGTAACATCATTGTAGGCACTCACTCATCTATGCCGACGAATTTGGAAGAAAGCTACCTAGCCAACTGATTGGAAAAGATCCATATTTGTGTCCATTCCAGAGAGGTGAGCCAGGGGAATGTGGAAATCATTGAATACTATCACTAATATCGCATGCAAGTAAAAATTTCCTGAAGGTAATTGAAAATGGCTACAACGGTATGTCAGCAGAGAACTGGCAGAGATTCAAGCCTGATTCAGAAGAGGCCATGGGGTAAAGACACCATTGCTGTTAGATAGATCTCAGCTCAAAGCAGAGAATACCAGAAAGATGCTTTATTGTCTATGCAAAGACTTTTGACCATGTGGATCATGACAAGCTACTGACAACATTGCAAAAAATGGGTATTCTGAAACACTTAATTGTGCTCATGAAGAACCTGTATGTAAACCAAGAGGAAGTCATTCAAACAAAACAAGAGCATACTGAATGGTTTAAAATCAGGAAAGGTGTGTGCCAGGCTTGTATTCTTTCACCATACTTATTTAATCTGTATGATGAGCAAATAATCTGAGAAGCTGGATTATATATGAAGAAGAATGTGGCATGAGGAATGGAGGAAGACTCACTGACAACCTGCGATATGCAGATGATACAACCATACCTGCTGGGAGCTAAGAGGATTTAAAATATATACTGATGAAGACTACAGCCTTCAATATGTATTACACCTCCACCAATGTAAAGAAAACAAAACAACCTCACCACTGGACTAATAAATAGCATCATGATAAATGGAGAAAACACATTGAAGTTGTCAAAGACTTCATTTTGCTTGGATCAACAATCAGCACTCATGGAAGCAGCAGTCAAGCAATCAAGCAACATATTGCATTAGGCAAATCTGCCGTACAAGACCTCTTTAAAATGTTCTAGTGCAAGGACATCACTTGGAGGACTAAGGAGCCCTTGACCCAAGCCAAGGTGTTTTCGGTAGCCTCATATACATGTGGAAGTTTGACAGTGAATAAGGCAGACCGTAGAAGAATAGATGGCATGTGAGTGATGATTGTGGAGAAGAGTGCTGAAAGTACCATGGACTGCCAGAAGAACAAAAACCAATCTGTGTTAGAAGAAATACAGCCAGAAGGTTCCTTAGAAGGCAGCATGGTGAGACTTTGTCATACTTCAGACATGTGATTTGTTGGGACCAGTCCATAGACATCATGCTTGGTAAAGTGGAGGGTCATTGAAAAAGAGGAAGACACCCAACAAGATGGACTTGCACAGTGGCAGCAGCAATGGGCTCAATCTTAACAACAGTTGTGAACGCGATGCAGGACTGGTCCTTGTTTAGTTCTCTTGAGCATAGGGCCACTTGCTACTATGAGTCAGAACCAGTATGCTTGATGGCACCTAACAAAACAAAAGATTTACAGTCTCAGAAACCCTTTCCAGATCATTTTGAATTGGAACTGACTGAAGGGCACACACCCATCACCACTACCTTATTGACCTGGTATCTTTAATCTTGGAAAAATACAATTTCTAATCTAGGAAATGAGGCAATATTCATTTTGGTTTTAGCTTTATAAAAATACAAATGTACACAGGGTCTAGTTTTCAGAGGAGACTAGGGTTTAAGCTTTAAACTGTGATGGTTTCAATTAATAAAATGTGATTGTTTAAACATATTTTAAAATATTATTCAGCTAGTTAGAATTGATGGTAGAAATTGAATCTGGCATTCCTTTTCATCAAATGAATGCTTAAAGCCATTCTTTGTTTAGCCTAGCTGATTTCATAATTATAGGAATGCAGCTCACAACCCAGTTCTCACTGATTTTGCTATAAAACGTGTTCAGTTGTTTTGCATTAAGGTGGAAGGCTTTTTGGTTAACGATGTTTCCAATAACCTCCCTTTGTTTCCTCAGCTTCAGTCCAGCTGCCGTGGCAAAGGTCCATTTCACATAATAAAGTTCCCTATTACATCAAGTAAGTTGATTTTAATTCTCCTTTATAATACCAGGAAAATCAAGTTATATTAATAACTTTAAAGTTACCCTCCTCCCTACCCTTAACTTGGGGAAAAAATGGAATTCAGTCATATTATCTAAAGGAAACTATATATGTATATTTTATCTTTGGAAAAATTTTACTTTAAAAGCAGTGTGATCTTTGTAGCTTATTATCTTAGAAGTATAGATATGTTCAACTGATTTGTTTAGTCAGAGATGAAAATATTTGGAAGAAAATGACATAATTTCTAAATATTCTTGATGTTTCTCAGACTTTACTAATTTTAAAATGTTTCTTTTTCTCCCAGAAAGTTCCTTTAAATATTGCTTGTATTCCTCTCATTTTAACCCACCAAAAGGAAAGATGGATTTAGTAAACATTTTCATTATGAAAAGCTAGCTATTTTTACATTTTTCTTTGATATGTGGAACTTATTTTTACATTAGTTAAGTCCCATCAGTCTTTATGTTTACTGCCAATTTTAGATAAACGTCTCCTTTTTATAGACTAAGTTTTACTTTATTATTGTTGTTAAATGTCGTCAAGTAGGTCTTGACTCATAGCGACCCCGTATAGTGTTTCCAAGGAGGTGCTGTTGAGTTTGAACTACTGACCTTGAGGTTCAAACCATCCTTATGGTCAAGTGCTTATCCTACAGCACCTTTGTAAAATTTAAACAGGGCCTGGGTAGGATTTCATCCTGGGCTTAGTTTATGTATTCTCATAGGACAGAGTGATAAATTAACTTCTACAATTGTGGCGCTGTGAGCTAATGCATGTCAGACTGCAAAGTTGTTTGAACTGCAAGGCCGGTGGTTCAAGCTCACCATCTGCTCTTTGGAAACCCTATATAGAGTCGCTATGGGTTGGAATTGACTCCATGGCACTTAACAACAACAACAGCAATCCTGTGAAGTACAAGTCAGTTCAGCAGTTGATAAACAAGGTCACAATGTGATTAAAGGCACACTTGTCTGTCTTTCACATGTAAGGTGAACACTTAACAATTGTATGGAGTAGCCCTGTGACCTAAGGCACATCAGGCCAAGGTCTCTGGGCCAAATTTCCTAAAACCACAGTGAAAGGGGCTTCAGTGATAGAATTCTCACCTGTTACATGAAAGACCCGGGTTCTGTTCCTAGCCAATGCCCTTCATAAGCAGCCATTCCCTGTCTGTCATTAAAGGTTTGCATGTTGCTTTGATTCTGAGTAGGTTTTTCAGCAGAGCTTCCAGACTACAGATGACTAAGAATAAAGACCTGCCTGTCTCCTATTGAAAGTCAGTCAGAAAACCCCGAGTCATCCCAGGGCTGCTGCAGGAGTAGACAGGGTCTCATTCCATTGTGTATCCTTATCACCAGTCAGGTCCCAGCTCTCCAGCATCCATGCTGAAAAATGAGAGCGTGAAGTTAATGTTTCTGAAATAATATTTTCTTTCTCTCTCTCTCTTTTTTTTTTTTTTTGGAAATAGTATTTTCTTTCTGAGTTTTCATTGTAGTCTACGACATATCCTCAGGGTAAAAGATTAAAGACATTTTGCCATACCTTATAACAGATATGGAAAGCAATATAAGCTGTCTGTTGACAGCTTTGATGTTTTGTCCTTAAGTTTAGCAAAGTGCCATGCACAATCAGTTGCACATTGATTACACTATTAACATTGATAACAGTATTAAATTCCTAATACAATCTACTGTGCATAACACATTGTGCTAAGCTTGAGGACAAAGTAGTAAAGCAGTGGAAAGATCTCAAATTTTTGCAAGCAAGAGTAGAAAGAAGTCAGAGACAGGCAAATTGGCATGCCTATATTAAAAAAAAAAGATATGAATCTGATCTCAATTTTAAACCTTTTTTGTGTTTACATTTATATTCCACAATCTAATAATAGTAATATTAGGACGAGTCTTGGTAGTGCAATGGTGAGGGGGTTGGCAGCTAACGGAAAGGTCAACCTGCAGTCTGAACTCACCCAGTGATCCTACTGGAGAAAAGACTTGGTGATCTGCTCCCAGAAAGATCATAGCTGGCTCTATGGGGGCAGTTCTATTCTGTCACATATGGTCACTATGAGTCTGACTTGCCAGGCACACAACTACAGTGTTACTAGGGAATTTTCGTATTCTGGGTAAATGATGATTGAATTGAATACCATAGGTTTAAGTATACAAGGTTTAAGTGTACATTAGTTGGCAGGATAATGACCTACCCAAAGTGTCCAAATACTAATCTCCAAACCTGTGAATATGCTATGTTACCTGGCAAGAATGAATTAGGCTTGCAGATAGAACTAAGTGTGAATCATCTGACCTTAAATGAGGGAGGTAATGCTGGATTATCTAAGTGGACTCTGTGTAATTGTTGTTGTTAGGTGCCATCGAGTTGGTACCAACTCATAATGACCCTATGCACAACAGAATGAAACACTACCCGATCCTGGGCCAACCTCACCATTGCCTCACTTGAGCCCATTGATGCTGCCACTTTGCCAGTCCATCTCGCTGGGGATTTTCCTCTTTTTCTCTGACCCTCCACCTTACCAAACATGATATCCTTCTTATGAGTCCTTAAAAGTGGAAGAAGGAGGCTAAAGAGAAATCTGGGTCAGAGAGAGATTTGCAGATATGAAGCTTCTCCAGGAAACTTGCAGCACTGAAGGACAAGAGAAGGGATTCTTTCTCGTAGTCTCTAGAAAAGAACATTAATTTACCATCTTCATTTTAGCCCAGTAGACGATTACCCTTAAGAATGCTGAGAAAAATTTAGTGGCTTTAAGTCATTACATTTGTGGTAGTTTGTTATGGTAGTTAAAGAAAACGAATACATGTGCTGTGTATACAAATTCCATGCAAATGGATTAAAATTAATGTGAATTTATTGAATTGAGCTTAAATCCTGTGCCATCTGATTTTTTTTTTAAATGTAGACTTTTAACTAGATCCAATAAGGCAAACTTAAAAACATTAATAAACTAATAACCCTGTTACTTAATTTCATGTTTATGCAGTGGTTATATAAGATAAGGTTTTCTGCTTGTGTAAAGATTTACAGCCTCAGAAATCCTATACAGGGTCTTTATAAGTCGGAATCACCTCAATGACAGTAGGGAGGTGGGTTGGTAGATAATGGCTATATATGGGATTTGCATACGTTCAATCCATCTTTAAATTTTGTTTGACTGTTGAAGGGGATTTCTGTGTATTTGTGTTAGGCATTTCTTAAGTTGTTAAGTTGGAATTTAACTAATTACATATTTTTATAATTTAGGAAGGGTCTAAGGAACCCTGGTGGCACTGTGGGCTAAATGTTGAACTGCTAACTGTAAAGTCGGAGGTTCAAATCTCTTAGTTGCTCCATAGGAGCAAGATAAAACTGTCTGCTCCTGTAGAGGTTTATAGCTCCGGAAATAATTCCAAGCCATCCTGATCTCTCCTGGAGAATTTCTTTGAGTCACAATTGAGTTGGTGGCAGTGGGCTTAGTTTAGCTTTAGAAAGGGGGTGGCATGATTGCATCCTTGCTCAGATTATATGTGTTAGTAGTACAAATAAGTGGGTAGTTGTTGTTAAGTGTCTTCAAGTCAATTCTGACTCATAGAGACCCTGTACAGGCATTTAAGGAGCGAACAGCTGGTGAGCTTGAACCACCAACCTTGTGGTTCAAATCGGCATTGTAGTTCAGCGCATTAACCCACAGTGCCACACTAGGACTCCACAAATGGATAGAGCAAGAGCTAATTTTTCCTATTGGCTTGGGCACAATAACCTTTATTCTAAAATATCCATGCATGTGAAACATTCATGGCCAGTATTCCTAATGGTGGCCATAGAAGAGTAGCATCTTAAATTGCCTTCCATAGCTTTAGCAAAAGATTGAATCTTCTTAAAAAAAAA